>NW_022280033.1:7804005-7814978 GCF_004355925.1 Anarrhichthys ocellatus | reverse complement strand
GTCAAGGCCGACAAGATAGCAGGTGAACCGCGGTGGCCTCCTTCGGCAGTCTTCACCTCATCAGCTCCTCCCACACACACGCACACACTGCACCCCTGTGCAAAAAAAAAAAAAAAAACAGGTCTATTGTACTGTTGAGTTGTTGTTGGTAGTGCTGGGATTATAGTCATCTGTTAATGTATCTGGCATTTGCCTATTGGCACATGATGAGTTTCCAAAAGGGCTAACTAATAAATATAAATCTGTCTATTAATAAAACAGAGTGTGAACTGCTGTGCTGTTTGAACTGAAGGCACGAGGAAGTGATGGATGGGAAGTTAAAAAGGAAAACACAGCGGCAGTGATTAATCATTCATTTGAGACAGACCTTTACTAATATCTACAGTTTGATGGAGTAGCAAAGTCAACGGAGCATGTAATTCAGGTTAACTAACCCGTTTAATCGTCTAAATTAAGTACAGCAGGTAGAAAATACTACCAGTTCTCTCCCAGATCAAGCTGTAACTCCACGTTGTGTTCCATAGCGTGTGTTTCTCATCAGGGCTTCAGGCAACAGCAGAGGTTTAGCATTAACAAAAAGGGGATGAACTCGCACATCTGCTGCATATCATGCATTTGTTTATAGAGCGTGATGTCAGTGGGGGACACAGGGTGGCCCAGCTTGTGTCCGGGGGAGTGCGAGGTACAACCGGAGGCTAGGTCCTCATCTACTGCATGGATACGAGGAAGGAGGGAGGATGGGAGGGGGAAATGGACTGCAAAGAAGGAACTCATAAATCAGAGTGAAGGTCAGCGCCGAAGCCCCGAGACAGCCCCACCCCTGTTATGGGAGGGCAGTCAGGCACAGGCGGGTCAGCTAAGGCCAGCGGCAGCTAAATACACTGGCAGGCCCGGGCCGGTTGGCAGGACAACAAACTGCACATCAGTACCTCATCTCACCTCAGAGGCCCGTTCATCTGGGTCAGCAGAACAGAGCCAAAGCAATGGGGCTGTGAGCTGGGTCGCCTACAACTCTGACAAACACCTGGCGTCAGATTCGATTTGAACAAATACCCCCACAATTCTAACTAAGCACGTGTAAAAATAAACATATGGATAAGCATTCAAACAGCCCAGCAGGAGAGTCCTTACGCAACAAGCTCAGCTACGTGACGACCCAGCTGTGTACCTTAACGTAGTGTGAGGAGTGCAAAGGAGAGCCGTGTTTAGTGGAAACAAAAAGAGAAACGGAGACAAAGAGCACTCGCGTCGGTCCGTTAACAGTATAGGATTGAGACAGATCAGAGATTAGCTGTCACTGAGTCAGCTGTGTGCCAAGGACCTTTGGTCTATGAATCAGCTTACAGCATGCTCAGTGAGGAAATAATCGCACTCGACTGAACTGGGAAAAGGGAAAAACAAACTAATCCTGGAACTAATGAAAATACCCGCGTATTTACCCAGGTATCTTAACGCTGCGCTCGCCCAGAAATCTTGGATATGAGGGTTAAAATATGATACGTTTTGTAATTTCTATGCTAAAAATCACATGACATTATGCCTTTCCACTTTGGTAGTGGAATGATGCTATTTCAAGCAAAGGTCTGGACATGGACAGAATACAAGTATCTGGAGAACATATGTATGAGAACACATATCCTGCAAGAACGCAAGGTTGTGGAAAACGCATACCCTTCGTGTGCTGAGGTTAACCACCACCTGATGAGCACGTAGCAGGCTTTGATGAAAAATGTTTGTACCAGGAGCGAAACAGAGCAAAGTCTTCAGAACACTATTTGAGGGCTGGAGAAACAAAAGGAGATTCTGCGAACGCTTCAGCCTTAAGATGTTGTGAATTTTAATACAAGATAAGAGAAAAACACTGAAGCTACTCCCTAAACATTTTGACCGTGAACGCCTTTTTGTTTCCCCTTCAGAACTTTAGTAAACATGACAACACCAGAGAAAGAGTGTTGAGGCGTTGGCTTACGGAGCAGGGAGTGTACTACCGTCATACGTTTACTCAAATGAGTCAAGTGCATTTCCTTACTCATAAAACAATTGCAAAGCAGATTTTTTTTGAGCATTATAAATCCAGCATTGTTTATTAATTTACAGTCCTCCATGCCTATGCTGACCCATAGCACTGTTACCACACCCTGATCAGTGGAATAGTGCGAGGCCATTGGTAAGACTGTGTGTCCCCTCATCAGCATGTACGTACGTACGTGTGTGTGTGTGTATATACGAGATAGACAAAACGGGAACCTACTCATCAAGAGCAGCTCTGTAGCGTTACTAGAGGGCAAAACCTCCTCAGGGAACCTCTGAGCCACCAGTGTGCTTATTCACAAGTGCTGGTCGGATGGTCCAATAGCTTCGGAAACCCCTCCCCTGTCACTGGTGTTTGATTTTGGGTGGGGGTGGGTCCAACAATTTCTGTAACTTTCCAACAATCCGACAATCGCACTCACTTCACGCTTCGATCGGCCAGCTGTGCTGTGGTTTGAACATTTCTCTCAGTTCTCTTTTGTCATTTTCACAATTGGAACCTCACCGGCATAAATAAGATCTTCCATGTGTTTCATGTCACCACTTCCTCCTACATTCACATCTCTGGTGTACACACACACACTTTTTTTAAAAAACGAATACAAACGTGCTGGTTGCAAGACAGCTAAATTAGCTGAGCTTACACTCGAAAACACATTACATTTCATACTCAAACCAGAACACTGCAACTCCCCTTTTCCCTCATGTGGCAAGTCTTTGGTTTCAGAGAGTTTGGTGGGGGAGGGGGGAGGGTGGTTTCGCACATGTGACATTACCGGAAAAGATCCCACCCTGCTAGGAGCGACAATATGTCAAGCCGACACAAACAAACACACCATCCGTAGCCCGTCTTTAGGCCACCAGGAGAGGTACGACAATGACTAATTCACAATAGCTTTGAACGGCCTTTCAGGGAAGTTTCACGAAGACATGCAATGACTAAAAATTTACTCGTGTCAATAGCAGCCTGAGAGTCCGTTTATCTAAAGAAACCTGTTGTGCTACCACTGTAGCTTTTCCCAAATGCCTGATCTGAATATTAGCATCCGTGTTGTACAACTTAATGTTATGCGTTCCTAAATTCCCTCTTGTCCTTTCATCGGCTCAACAGCATCGGCCTCAGAGGGGAGGAAAACTGTTTCTCTGACCCGTCGCCACCTTCCACCTTTTAGTTTCCACCTCTTCCTTCATTCTCATCTCTGCCGGCAGGATCGGGAGCCAGCGCCTATTGATCGTACTTTCTCTCCCACTCTATCTATTGCTGAACATTTGCTTCCTGTCGTTCACGTCATTGTTTCGTTTTTCTGGCCTGACAACACTTACAACTTGTGACAGTTGAAATCTCCCAGCGCAAAGAATGGCCTTCATCAAAATTGGCAGAAGTACAGACATGTGAGAACAGATATACAACACACGCAGACGCACACGCGCGCACACGCACACGCACCAACCTGAGGCTATAATACAGTTGGCCTTACAACCTATTCCAGTTACCATCAACTTCTAACAAATACAGTATGTTTCTTAGGTAAGAATAACGGCTTTTCACAACAAAGGCGTGTCTGTGCTTGAGCTGGTTGTTCCAGTGTTTCCACCAAGGAACCCTAATGAGAGCTCTGGGGTAGGACTCGACGAGAACTTAAAACAAACACAAGTACTTCTGTATGAGAACAGTGCATAAGAGAACTCAAATTGGAAATAAATTATTTAAAAAAAAAACTGACACAACAGAACAAAAAGAAGGTGCTGACGGCCTAAAGATAAGAAGGGTATCTATTTTGTCTAGCTGGATGACAAAACACACTCACCGGGTCACTATGTTTGGTTTCAGCAACATGTGTTTGACATGATATGAGAGTTTGGGGTCAACCACAGTAGACCCTGATCAGATGATGGTGAATTGAAAAGAATATTTTGAGTTTTGGACTGTTGGTCAAACAAAACGAGCAGTTTGAAGACATCACTGTGGCCGTGGAGATTTCTTTTTAAATTATTTAATGGACACAATTAATTAAGAAAATAAGTACACAATTCTCTGTGTCTTTAAAGGGTAACATTTTTAAGCTGGTGCAAATGTGGGCCAGGTCATGAAAAGAGTCCAACACCAGTCCAGTGCCGACTTCTGAGTCTGTGCAGAAGCTCGAAAAAACTAAATTGATATCCAGTCCTGTACGTGGTTTAGCTGAAACTTCCCAAATGTGACAGCTCATGTTGCATTTAACTAGAGATGCACCGATCGAAGCCGGACGGTTCTCAGCTGATGGCTAGTCAGTTTAATATTTACATTTTTTTTTTACATTTGCACACGCATGATAGTTTTACAGCCTCGGTGATACTCCCAAATGGACGCACATGGAGAGTAGCTCTGTTCATACCGTCTCTGCTTGGAGGCCGTATTCCACACACGTCGAAGGATTGTGTAGAAGTTCTTTAGTGCAAGTGAAGAACACATAAAACTCACTTTGTCACAACTGCAAGTCCAAAAAAAAAAAAAAAAAAAAGCCGCGGAGGAGCAACCTTAAAGACATGAGGGACAACTGACGGAGCTAAACGCGAACGTTAACAGAGGTTGCATTGACTTGGATTATGATGCATTCAAGCTGAACACAGTAAACTGTTTATATTGAGCCAAGGTTAATTATAATGCCATCATGATTTGTTCATATGTAATCTTGTAAAATGTAGTTTTGCTGAGAAACATGAATAAATACAGTTGTTTGACTCCTACTGTCCATCTGTACTAATTATTTAGATAGATAGATAGATAGATCTATATGTGCATGTGATGCTTTCACACAAACTTGAATAAATATTTGAACAGAGAAGATATGACATTGCACAACCTGCGATATCAGTCACAGAAAAGCCAAACAAAGAAGATATTATTATATTAATACTATGTTTGCCATCTGCCTGCCTGGTGCCCTGGAGGTATTTTCCTTTTCTTTAGTTGCTATGCAGATTTTGAAAGAGAAGTATCCCATTACCGTTTTTGCTTGAACAACACAACACACACTCACCCGTCTCCCTTTACACCTATAGTGTACAAACAGCCCACAGGTAGACAATGCAAGGCCAATATTTACACAACTGGGCAAGCCTGGTTCAGGTGATTTATGGTTAAATATTGACTATGCATGTTCAGGCTTGCACAGTAGTTCAGTCCTATTATTAGAATAAAAATAATTAACTTTCGCCAAGCTTTATACCGTATGGTGCTGTAGCTCCTGCTATTTCTAATACACTATTTTCGAGACTAGACTCTAATTTGTAAAATCTGTGGCTGAAATCACTCATTCAACTACTTCGGTGATGCGCTGTAAACTTCTCGGATGCTCAGCGACCAGCAGGACATGCACAGCAGATCTTTGAACTATCTGGGAAGGAGAGCCTAAATGAAACAGTGTTTGGCTTCAGTGTACACAGAGGAGATGAATAACATGCTTGGAATGTGCAGCCTTTTAGAGATTAAAGGGTCAACTCTCCCAAAAATCACACACACACACACACACACACAAAAACAACACATCACCACTTACTCACCATGCAGATAGTTGCAGGTGTTTTTGTGCCATGGTTTTGACCAAAAAATTAAAAAAAACACATCGAGGAATGAAAGAAAAGTATTTATAACAAACATGTCTTTCCACTTACAAGTACTTCGATATTATTAGTAACTTACTAATAAAAGAAAACCTGTGTTTATGTGTAAGTGCTCTGCTTGATACTAGTTAGTTTACTGCAGGCAATAAATATAATTGAAACCATCACATCACATGATTGTATCAACTGTACGATTATGATGTTGTGTATACAAGCAAACTGTAGATTGAAGAAATCAACGCAGCCTTGGATTCACAGGCATGAATTTCACGTTTTTAAACTACGTCTACACTTAAAGTTTAGCTTCTAGTCTTAGTTGTTCACAGTCAAGAAATATTGTGTGTACTCGGCGGCTCCCTGGAGCTATGGATTAGTCTTCAGCTCAGGAAACAATGACCGTCAGCAATTATTCAAATATCTGGCATGTTGCCATGAATACAACAGCTCCTGGAGGAGCTTCCTGAGACAGCACATACATAAACCGGTACCAAATATTAAAAAGTCACTCAATTTCCAAGAAATTTCAGATCAGACTTTTATGAAGTTATTAATAAGGGAGGTCTCAACAGTCACACAAGCTATTCAGGGAAAAAGAAACAAAAGTATGAAAATGAGAAATTTAACACCGAGGTCTGATGACTGCCTCGACTTAGTGCAGTCATTGTGAAGAAGGGCCGCAGGCGACAATATCGGATATTTATTTGTGTCAGAGAATAATCAATCTGTTCGCCATAACAGCTGACACCAGAAGCTGAAAACATGTATTACATAACACCCTCCCACTACTGCCTCGCAATATTGCACTTCTAATTTTGTCAGAAAACTAGACTTCAGTTGCAGCGGGAGGCTGAAAATGTTTCCAGTGTGGACACATTCAAGTGTCGCTGAAACGGGATCATAACTCCCTGATGGACCGGGTTCAGTTTCATTGCATTGCCTGTATTGTTTGTACACAAATTAAACTACATTTCGAATGTGTGGTATCATTTTTCTTACCGTTTACTGTAACATATAAATTCAATGTAATATTATTTTTATCAACATTTGCTATTTCGATTCCTTTGCAATTGCAGCGACCCTGCTATCACAGGACAATAGGATGGCGTATCCGTTGGTTGAATAACAGAGCGAGCTGTTAGCCGAGCGTTAGGACGAGACAGGCCATGAAGCATAGACGGACTGCTCTTTGGAGAAGTCCTGGGGGAGCTGAGCTCAACGGGTACAACAAGCAGTGTACCGGTGACATCTGCTAATGAGGACTACCTGGAGCTTTATGAGTCACTGATTAGGATGCGAGGCCCTCATACGCCCAGAGGACCAACACTAGACTCCATGTGGTGCAGACACATCACAAAAGATATCTAGAATAACACTGAAGGGACTTACGGTGCACCGGGAGTAATTAGACTGCAGCACAGCATTTAGCCCATCTTTTCAGATATCAACTTAAAGGTCTGTCAACCAGACTGACGGCTGAAGACTTTGCATGTTTGAGCAGAAAGATGCAATTGTCTAACCGTATTTTCGTACGGCTGAAACACAAATAATTTGGCTCCTTTATTAAACCGTTTAAAAAAAATCCTTTAAGCCCAGCAACAAGGTGCTGAAATCAGAGCAGATTGAGGGATTGCCTCCACGTGGTGGCAGCTGAGCAGGCGGCTAGAAGCCAATAGTGCTAACAAGTGAAAACAAGGACAACAGTGCTGATAGAGCTAGCAGTGTTTACGGAGGAGGGGCTTTATCAGGACTGCGTTATCAGAGGTAACCGCCGCATGATCTCGGTGCAGAGCGCCTATTAGCTTGCCAGTGGGGCTCACGTGCGCGGCCTGGCTACATAAACAAAGCACAGAGAAGACGGCTCTCTGCTAGCCTGCGTGTTGGGATTTTTGATGACTGATGTGTTGTAATTCAAGTCAGCAATTGCCCACATGGCAAACCGAGTTTTAACCAAGATTTTTTGGTTCCATTGGACCTCTTTCATCACCATGTTTGACGAAAACTCCATGGCACTATAAGAAAAATCCACATTCTCTAACAAGGATAGAAAAGTAAAACTCCACCATGAGCTAGTGGTTCTCCCACTCCATTTAGTTTCAATCATGTAATCTAAACCATGTACAAACTGTTGCATTCTTTAACTATTACGCAGGCTTAAAACAGAGAGTTGTCATACTGTACATTATCTTCTACACATATAGTAAAAAAAAGGAACTACATTATTCTACTGTCCATTAGCATAGGGACGTTTTTCTACCCTATAGAGGCCCATTAACATACATTGAGGTGTGTGGAGTTTCGAGTTTCTGTGGAGCCAATAACAAACCATCTCTCATGGGACTCTTTTGGCCCCGCTTCATAATTAGTGTCTCTTTCACATGCACACTTTTCAACAGTTGTGAGCACAGGCCGACACTGGCCTGCCATTGGCCAAAGTCGCTCCAGCGATCCTCAATATAGCATCATGTTGCATTTTGCCTTCAAAAATAGGCCAAAATATGAACAAATTAGGGCAGGAAAAAGTCTGCGGCTTCCTGGGTATTCACTGAGGGGATATAGTCACACACTGGTGTCCCAATATTTACACCAAACATAGTGAGAAACTTAAGAGGAATGCAGGAGGACACATGAAACAAGTCGAGACAGGAGGATACCCGGCTCAGGTGTAAGCAGGCTAGACAATAGCACAAAACAGAGGGGGCAGCTTGCATTACTTAACATTCCTGACTAATTCTACCACTCGACACCCTTGCCTTATCCGCATGCATTGGTCATACCTGGATCATCTAGTGTAATATTAAATACACATCCTTCACAATTCAAACTATTCTGAAGCTATTTAAAGTCTGTTTCGCTCCTTCATGTGTTCAAACAAAGCCCAGCAAAGTCAGAGGACATTAGACCACCTAAACGCGGCCCTTCTGTCCTGCAAGTAGAATTAAAATTTCATCTCATACTTTTGAGATGATTTCCTTTCTGAAAACACACAAAATAGGCTACATGGAAGTTCTACTAGCCTAGATTTCCAAAAAAAGAGGAGTTGTAGGCCACAGGAAACTGGGACATCATGTGAGGAGCGGTACAACTTCATGCGTTTCTAATTACGGCACAAACAAGATTGAAGCCATTACATGCAGTTTCTCTGGAGGCAAACCTAAGATGGAAATCAAAAGGATCAATGGCTATTGTCCCAGCACTCGCACTGTAGTACCATTCAGTGGAATAACAAACAGGCCGAGGCCCATCAGCTAATAGCATTGTACCCTCGCTGTGGTTTGAACACAGGCTCAAGTGAAGCAGACACATATGCAAATGTGCAATTGTTCTAAAAAGAAGAATTCAAAAGTCAAACTGGTATCAATTTTAAAAACACCCAAAGAGCCACACAGTACTTCTCCTTATGTATCTGATGAAACAAACTGATAGATGACACAACAAAATGATTGTTGAGGTGTTAATTCTATTACATGTTTGAGCATTTAGGTCAGAGTTAGTGGCAATATTGTACATTATATTGAGGTGTTTCTAATACCCCAATCTTTTAATACAATGTAGTCCAGTACAACAACAACACGTTCAACTGTGACCTCGTAATAAACACATAATTAAAAAAATATTACACCAGAAATGGAATATTATAAACTTCATAAAGATAGCTGTTATGGCGGTGATGTTGTGTTAGATAGCATAGGATTGTACCAGTGTACCCAATAAAGTGGCCTCTGAATGTTAACCTCCTTTATTGTGACTGCATGAAAACTATTTTTGGATGAAGAGGGATACAGCCGTGGCACATATTTCACATAGTTTTATACTTAGAAATGAGGCTTTATTAAGATAATGTTAATGCTGGTGCTCTCTCTAGGTGTGTACACATACAAGCTTTAAACTGCTGAGCATATAACATCAACAGATTCTCCATTCTATAGTAATGTTTTGAATTGAGAATCTCATTTTGATATACATTGTTAACAGTTTGTTCCCCAACATTAACTTAAACTTAGTAATTTGATGGCGAGTTATTATACACAAGCTGACACTAACATGGGTAACTGATAAACGCAAACATCACTAAGAGGGATGCTAATACTAGTCAAGTATGGAGTTTAATATCTGAAGCTCTGACTCATTCATCAGTCATATCCAGTAAAGCTTTGTAGTTTGCATTCATAAAAATGACAACTCCCTCTAACATCATTTAATAATGTGCAGCCTATGGATCCAGAATTACAAAAAAAAGATGCACATTTATCAGATCCAAAACATAAAAAAAAATAAAAAAACTTTAAGAAAAACACATACTGACAAAATAGTATGCCTATTCTCTGAAGACACGAGTAACATTAAAGCACTTTTTCCAGAGGAAGTTGGTGACCTAAGCTAATGTTGGCCAACATGTTTGGTCATCAGCTTAGACAGTTTTTCCACAGCTGATTCACAGCTTTGCATACAGAAAACTCCTTGTCTCCACTTGTTGATAGTCTGACATGCTTTTGTTTTGGCAAGGAGGCTTCCTCAGCAACTGGGCTGGATGCAGTGGTGACAATAACCCCCATTGACTCACTCTTACATTTTGCCCCGTTGACATTCACCACAGTCATACTGTCTATGAAAAGTTGCTTTCTCACCAGTTCCGCTACACAGACATCTCTCTGTTTATGTCAGTCCATGTCTCTGTCCAGGCAGTTAGTGGATCTCGGGTTAGCGGTCACACATAGTAGTGGTGTTGTTGTTTCCCCCCCCCCCCAACTGTTCAAAACATGTCTGTGGTCATCAAGTGTTCCCATTAAAAAAGGAGCAATGGACGTGTTCAGGAGACTTTGTGGTACACCGTGCAAAAAGCAGGTCACCAGTTCCGCCCTTTTCTTCCGCAAATAACGTGACAAAATCTTCAAATTATGACCACACACACACACACTTGCGTGACTACCATTAATACTCCAGGTTAATGTGCACAGAGACAGCAGCTGAGAATATATCAGTGGAGTCACTATAACGTTAGTGGGCACAGCTGTGAGACAGTGTCAATGTCATGGCTGACACAGGTGGCTCCTCAACATACTGAAAACACTGATTCACTGCATTCACACTGGAGTCTATGTACCACTGTAGCGTGTGGCTCATCAGCTTAGTTTGACCTCCTAAAAATAGACAAGCTGGCGTCTTCGGTGTTTTAGCTAAGCTAAGTTAGCTCGTCAGCTAAAACACAGTCGGGCTCTTGTACTCATAGGTTAGCTAACGTACATGATTGTGGATCAAATATATATGTGTGTGTGTGTGTGTGTGTGTTTGTGTGTGTGTGAGTGTATAGTGTGTGTGTATATGTGTGTGTGTGTGTGTGT
>NW_022280033.1:7795611-7799005 GCF_004355925.1 Anarrhichthys ocellatus | reverse complement strand
TATGTATGTATGTGTGTGCATTTATCAGCTAAAAATTAAATCAACACAACATTTCGATTCGGTTAAAAAAAAAAATAATAATAATAATCAACGCAGTGCAAAGTGACCGTAGTTTCTTCAGTTAATCACGTTGGATCTGGATTAACGATAACGGGAGACGGGATTCTGATACAATGTTTCAACACAAGGCCAGCGATTAGTTAACGTTAAGAATACAACGGTTGTCGAATAGCGCGCACCGAGCGCAATTTACTGACATTATACAATACAACGAGTTTGTGGTGCAGCATAACGCGTTAACTAACACTTACCTTACCACGAGCCACCGTGTTAACTCACCTCCCTCTCTCTCTCTCTCAGGGCTCGGCGGATAGCTAGGTCTGCTGTCGACTAAAGAGTAGTAACGTGTGTGTAGTGTAAATTACCTTGCCGTCGAAATGTTTAAGGACTTCTCTTTAAATCGCAGTGGTTCTTCACCACCGTATACTCTGTGGTTTTATCCGGTGTTTTCATGGGGAGGCGGTTTGGGAGTCGAAAAACTGGGAGTTCCCTTATTCATACCGTCACCGGTGCTGCCTTCACGTACCAACAGAAATATGGTGCGGTGCTTAAGTGCCAGTGTGACAAAAGTTGCCATACGGTGGGATGGGTCGGAACAACACAAACACAATAACACCACTATGAACAACACATGTCATAGAATATTTCTTTGTCTATATTTGGGTAAATAAAGCGCCAAAAAATACATATTTAGACATGAGGTTGTAGCACAGGAGGTGCTTTGAATGCAGCAACAGTAAGAGCTGCGAAGAAAATGCAGCGTTGGAAGAGCGCGAGCCCTACCCACTCACTCATCTGAAGCCATCTGTTGGTGAAGGACTGAGCACACACACTGTATTGTGATATCGGAGAAATAAGAGAAAAATTGGGCCATGCAATGGGTCGGGCAGCAATATTTTTCCTGAAAAACAACACAGCATATAAAGCAAACCTTTGCAGACCTGTTGGTCGACAAGTGTTCAGGTTTTTACCTTGATTTATAGGTGACAACATCAATTAATGCAAATATGCCACTGTTATGAATAACAATCAGACAAAAGCCTAACAAATATAAAGTAAAACCTGCAATAATTAATACTGTTAGTTTTTAATAATGATGTGCTTCAAATCATTAATATGGACAATTGGCTCTTGTAAAATAATAACACACATGACCAAATCTTTGACATAATTCAATTGTTGAATTGAACATTTTTAATTTAAAGGGCAGTGGTGGAGGGGGCGGACACACAGTCCTAAAAAGTGGATGTAGCATACATTAAAAAATTCTGATTTGAAGTTTTTGTCAGAAGCGTCACTTGACATTTAATGAATACTTGCACTAATTCTTTCTATTCAGTCACGCAGCTTTTAATACCACTGATTATGATGCTGATTATATTAAGCTTATAATGCTTGATAAGGCAGGATAATTGAGTTGGCATATCTTGAATGACCCCTGATACATTTAGTCTGACAGAGCATTCACTGTTTCTACAGGTAGCTTTACATCCTCTTCAGCCTTAACTGATAAGTGATTCCTTCATGGATCAACAATGGATCTCTTTTAATCTATCTTTGAGGACATAATCTGTTTAACTTGTACTGTGTAAAGCATGGTTGCCCGACTGCTATTTAGACCTGCACAGCACATCATTTTCTCCAACTAGCATAAAAAAACAGGAATGCTTGTTATAGACCTTGACGGGTCATAAAACTCTTTAAAACCAAGCACAGGTCATTACTTACATTTTAACAGTACAGTTTACGTTTTATTCAGTTTGAAACCAGCTCTGCAAATGAAACTATGCCTGCATCCTCTCCTAACTGGACTTCTGCAAAATGCAAATTGTCAAAGGTCACATCCTTTTCGAGCGCAGAAGGTTTTTAGTTACTTTTAGTTCCTGTTGGTTGTTTAAGTTTAGAATGGACCTGGCTACTGAAGGGGACCTCCTGTCTGATTTTCCTGGGCAGAATAAACCAAAACTGAAAAATGGGATATAAAATAATAGATACTTGAGTAATTATTGAATCATAACAACTAGTAGAATTGGATGGGATACTGGTTAAACAATCAGTAATTATTGACAAAATGTTAACAAGAAAAACAAGCTTTTTATTGTTATTATATATGTCAGTATACATGTACCATGTTTAATAGTTGCATATTGCAGTTAAATATATTTCGAATTTCCAGTTGGCATCATTGCAAGAATGTTATTATAAATTATGTCAAAATCTACAAATGAAGGGTCTTGCACTTTCGAGCTCCTGCTGTATACATTTCAAAATGTCAGTTTGACATTTTGCAGACAAGTGAGATGATAAATAAGCGCCATAGTGACTCATCAATAATGTAATCTGGATGGGAAAATTAATAACAAAACGGAGGTCCATGAACCTTCACAATGCTGCACTATGTTGTGCATGAGGACAGATTTCGCTCAGATATCCACGCTGCCTCTTGAAGAGTTCTTAGACTGCAAGCTCTGTGGTTAATGTGCTACTCTGATCTCAAATTGGATGAAGTGACACTAAAATAGCTATGATCGTATAGGTGTTCGAGAAGGTTGTCAAACCATGAAGTTGTGGTAAGAGAATAGAAAAACAACAACAACACTGTCTCCCTATAACTCAAGAGTGACACTGTAATATATTAAATCATTATAAACAGGATTTCTGTGAAAGTAGAGACAATTTTAGAAGGCAAACAGGGAAACAGGAAGTAACTGGAAACACAAGAAACCTTGATAATCTGACAAGACTTCTGATGTAGTTTTCATTTCACTGTTTTAATTTTTGTTTTGAGGTTATCAATCAATGGCTGTTGTGTAAGAATGTGTTTTCACTTTAGCATATGCTGTGAGGGCATTGGGGTAAACAAACTGGACTGGACTCTGCTCAGTCCCATTTTTGACACAGAAGGTTTTGGGAACAGCTGCTTTTTCAAACCAATTCTTCAAACCATGATTCGAATCATGCTGACCTTTCTGTGGAAATTCACTGTCTTTTGTTTCCTCATCTTCACCTGCTGTTTACTTAACTATGTGAATCCTGAGGAAGATTTGGATACACCAGCGATCTCTAAATATTTCAACACGAAAGGGAGGTACGAAGAAGTGAACCCGTATCTCATAGAGGACATACTCGCTGTAAACAGGTCCATCCTGCAGCCTCCAGCAGCACAATGCCAGGAAATTCATCTGACTGCCATAATAAGACACGGCACGAGGTACCCGACGAGCAAAAACGTCAAGAAGATGCAGAAGCTCTACGACATCGTCCTACACAACGCCTCGGGTGACGAGAGCTGGCTGCGTGAAATCCAGACCCAGTGGACGATGTGGTACACGGA
>NW_022280033.1:7699032-7795601 GCF_004355925.1 Anarrhichthys ocellatus | reverse complement strand
GGGGGGGGCACCCGTCAATACAAACAAGCTGCTCGCCTGCACCATGCCGATCGCATTTTGGAAAATCCTTTTTCTTCATTTGACCATCATAACTGGCTTTTGCTGCTGTTTTCGTATCCAAGGGAATCCTGAGGATAATCCAAACATACCAGCGATCGCAAAATACTTCAGCACGAAAGGGAGGTACGAGGAAGTGAACCCGTATCTCATAGAGGACATACTCGCTGTAAACAGGTCCATCCTGCAGCCTCCGTCCGCGCAATGTCGCGAAATTCACCTGACCGCCATCATAAGACACGGCACGAGGTACCCGACGAGCAAAAACGTCAAGAAGATGCAGAAGCTCTACGACATCGTCCTACACAACGCCTCGGGTAAAGCCAGCTGGCTGCGTGAAATCCAGACCCAGTGGACGATGTGGTACACGGAGGACATGGACGGCCGCCTCGTCCAGAAAGGTGTGAACGACCACAAGCATCTGGCCGTCAGGCTGTCAAAGCTGTTCCCCTCACTGATTTCAGAGGTGAAGCTCAGAGGTGGATTCATCAAGTTCATAAGCAGCTCAAAGCACAGGTGTGTCAACAGCACACTGTCCTTCAAGGCAGGACTGACAGAGCTGTGGGCTATTACAGGTAAAACCACCTAAAATATATGATGATCGACAACTTAGATACATTCTCATTAACCTGTCACCTTCTCTCTACCCAGATAAGGAGTTTGACCATGCAGTGAACGATGCTCTCATGAGGTTTTTTGACCAGTGCGCCAGGTTTGTGCAGGAAGTTGATAAGAACCCCTCAGCTCTGTCAGAGGTGGACCAGTTCAGGCAGGGACCAGAGATGAGGAGGGTCACGGAGAAGATCGCAGACCGGCTCAGGGTCCCCTACAATGACATCACAGACGGTCAGTGCTGGAGGAAGTACTCGGATCCTTTATTTCATAATAATTGATTTATAACTACATTATAAAAAAATATTCCTTTACAAGTAAAATCCCTATATTTAGAAAAGTAACTACAGTTAAAGTACATAAGTATGTTCCACCAAGTGTATGAACTTAAAGTATCCAAAGTAAAAGGTGGTCTGTATGTCAACTAGTTTGTGGTAATTTGATGAAACACATCTTTATTTAGGAAGGTGCACCATGTGAGCACAAGACCAAGTAAAATAACAAAGACATTAGAACTTGATTGAGACACAAGGCCACAATATTAAAATAAATGCAATTTCCCAAACAAATGTACAAGTAATCAAATGAACAAATAAACACAGTGAACCTTGGACTCTTGGTGGCCTCAGAGCAGTTGCCTGCTTTGCCTCGTTAGTAATCCAGCTATGATGCCTCATTAATTATGATATATTTTATTGGACGTGTGAATGTGTGAATAGCATTGACTGTTTACGATTCACTGTAATTGATTGATCTTCAAAGTAACTACAGCTGTCAAATATGTAGTAGTGGACTAGAAGTGGGAAGTAGCATACAATGTAAATACCTATGTAAAGTATATGTATATCAAACCTTTACTCGAGTACATAGCATCAAGTAAATATAGATAGTTATATTCCACCATTGGGAATGGTCAGATTTGTGATTATCTTTTCTAATACTTTGCTATCGAGTGCACTGTGTGCTAAGTACTCCGATTCATTTACCATTATTTAGGTCCAAAGTTTCTTAAGAATATGGATCCCAGGTCTGTTACTTGCAGGTAACCAAAAGAAAAGAGCTACTCCTGATTGGCAATAGTTGTTTCTGAAGGTATTTGTCTTATTTCTCACTGTAAATGTGTGTTTTTATTTTGCACTTCTGTATTATCCTAATAGATCCTTAAGAGATTTTCTGGGGAAAACTGTAATTTAGTACTGACTATGTAGGGGAAATAGAGACTAAGATATTGAGTATTTACGATTATACACAGTTGCTGAGTATTTTCCTTCAAATTTGTCCCATTTCAATCCATTAATCACATTTTTTGGATCTGGTCTGCTGTGCAATGACAAAAAAAAAAAACGATCAAAGTGATTGAAAATAATTCATTGAAAGTGTCGCAATTGAAGACGGTCTCCATTTTCCCAATCATTACCTTCTCAAATGCATCTGCTGCCATTGAACACAACAATTAGCAGTCGCTAAAGCATGAGATATGAGGGAGACAGTGTGTGCTGGACATCCCATTCATATTTCACAGAGGGTATGTGTACAGTAGATGGAGCTGTTTTCTAATTTGAAGAAATTAGCCAATATTGACTCTTCATTTGTGGCTTTGAAGAAGTGCCACAAGAATCAAAGACGTGTTCCGGATAAATAAGGTCAGGCGCCAGTGCTTCTGATTGTGTGTGCTTTAATGATTGCCTAGCCCGTCTGATTTCACTACTTATCTACATTTCACTATTGCAACCCTTGTTCTGCAGATATGGCCGAAGCTGCATTTTATTTGTGTGCTTATGAGTTTGCCATCAGGACTGTGAACTCCCCATGGTGTCAGCTGTTTGATGAAGTTGACGCACAGGTGAGGCCCTGTTTGTGGATCATTGAATGTGCCAACCATGCAGCTCAGATTCCTTCATAAAAGTTAGAGATGATGTGCTTGTTCAACTTAAGTTACTCTTTGTCCTTTATCCCAATGGATTAGACTGTGTGAAGTTTATTAATATACAGGCCCTCTAGTCATGTTAGACGTAGCACCATCAGTCTTAAACCCTCCCGTCATGCGGGAAACAATGTTATCAAATATCTTTAATGCTGTATCTATTCTTTGAACCCAGATTTAAAAGCCTTCTACAAATTAACTAGACATCCCATGTAACATCTGTTGCATTACATCTTCCTATTTAATCTGTCTGTAAAGGAAGGAAACATTTGGAAGGCCAAGTCATATTAAGACGACTGCCTTACCTCGTAGGTAATGGTTTCTCTGCTGTGTTCCTTCATTGAGAAACCTTGGCAGTATTCATGTCACAAAGACAGACCCCTGTGTTTTTTTAGTCTTCTCTAAAACCCCACATCTTTGTACTATCTGGCTCAACAGGTGTTGGAGTATGCAAACGACCTTAAGCAATTCTGGAAAAGAGCTTATGGTTACGATATCAACCGCAAGTCGAGCTGCATTCTCTTCCACGATGCGTTTAGTCGACTCGACAGAGCAGCCGACGAGAACAAGTGAGTAAACCTTGTCCTTCAAGTTGTAAGATTGTAGGATGCTGTTACTCTGTAATGTTGTTATCGTCAACAAATCCAATGAAAAAGACAAAAGAAACAATCCATCTCTCAATTCTCACCTTGCCTTTAGGTCTCGGCCCCAAGACCATTCTTTACTACTCAAGGCGTTTGATGTGGTTTATTTTCAGCTGTATGAATACAAATGTGTTGCTCTGGTGCTCTGGTCTTTATGAACGACTGCTCTAGTGAGTATTAACAGTAATAGGATGGTGTATACGAGACTGACTCAACATAAACTATAGTACCCATGTTCATTGTAATGAAGGATGATGTCAGCCTGTGCAACTGTGTGGCTCAATGATGATTTTGTACAGCAATGGAAGTCTATGGTATATAAGCTATATCAAGGATTGGATACACAGACAATGCTTGTTCATGGGATTTGTTGAAAATAATAAAAATATAGAACATCACAAGCCGTATCCTTTAAATCACTGCATGGTAAGACACTCTGTAATAGAGAAAGACGCTGCATGTGCTAAGTCCACTAACATAACAAGAATCAACATTTTTGTAGCTGTATTTTGTAAGTAATGTATCTGTCTCTGTTTCTAGCTTCTCTTAGTTCAAGGTGAATTTACTGTCATTGTAAAAAGCAACACTATTATTTATTGTGTAATGTGGAGGAGTCTCAGAGTTGTTCCGATAGTCTTTTTTCCTTACCGACACAGATTTCTCTTCAACATCTCTTTAATTACACTTTTTACAGAGCTTATTGTGTGTTAGACCTGAAACTGATGTTGTATATCTTGTACGTCAGGTCAGGGCAACAGGTGACTGAGGCTGTGACGGTCCAGGTCGGCCATGCAGACACCCTCCTGCCCTTGCTTACCCTCCTGGGCTTCTTCAAGGACAGCGAGGCCCTGACTTCCACCAACTTCGCCACACAGGCCCAGCGCTCCTTCCGCACCAGCCACATGTTGCCCTATGCAGCTAACTTAGTCCTGGTGCTATACGACTGCGGAGGAGGCGACCTGAGACTGCAACCGCTGCTCAACGAGAATCCTGTGACCTTCCCCGGTTTGACTAACCAGCAGGCCTCCATGCCGAGCTATCAAGACGTCAGAGATCACTACAGGGAGCTGCTCCAAGGCTGTGACTTTGAGACTGAGTGTCAGCTGTTCAAGAGTCCAGCTTAAGTCAAAGCACACCGGGTAGATCCTGGAAAAGAGGCCTTGCAGTGGCTTTATTGTGTTTTATTTGTCTTCCGGCTGAGAAAAGGTGTCTCTGAAACTGATCCCAGCCTAGCAATTTCATTTCAAGTTCACATGTACTATTGCAGTATTACTTCAAATATATTGCTTATTGTTTGCAATGTTTCATTCCACGAATTAAAGAATATATTTTTGCAGTGTACACATTTGATATTGCTTCGAGATTGTGTGGTCAGTATGTATGACGAGATAATCGGTGCCTTTGAAAGAACAAGGTTTTAAAGATTGTCCAAGATCCATTTCTTTACTTCTTATCAGTGTATTACTCCTGTTGATTGATTCAAAATGAAACCCTTTTGTTAATAAATTCCAGAGAGACGATGTTAATGTGGCAGAAAGGTCTAGGTGGGATTTGGGCTGGACAATGTCCTTCAAGTGTACAAAATACCAGTGATGGAAAAAAATCTTTAGAAGTAGAAGTATCAATGCCACAGAGGAGAGTTACATTACACTACAGGTAAAAGTCCTGCATTCAAAACTTTAAAAGTATTGTACGTTTTTATATCTGTTGGGATCTGACTATATGGCTTCGACATGTGCTGTGGAACAAAGAGAGTCAGGCCTTCCCTTTTGCAAGCAAAGGTTTCATCCTGATTGTAGTTTGAGCACCAAACCCCCCAACTCTGAAGAAATTCACATTAGGGTGTGAGTTTCCTCCCCCCAAAAACTATGTGTCCCTGAAGTTACCTGAAAGCAGCGCTGCAATCTAATTGGCCGAGGGCCAAGACACCCCAGGACCCCTGTGGTTCAGCCACCCTTTCTACAAAACTACCTGCAACCCCCACCTCAATGCTTTTTCCATCGATCCCTCCGGGGTAGCAGGAGGCACACATGCAACGTTGTTCTTTTAATCAAAACCTAGGTTTAACAGTTTTATATTCGCTGGCCGAATTCACCAAACAAAGATCTTAATCTTTTGTTTTATTTCATTTTGTTTTGTTCCTTTCCCTTCTCTTTTACTAATCCACACACACACACATATAGCTTTGAGCTAATGTAGCTACGTGCTAAACGGCTACCGGCACGTATAGACGCCGGGTCTTCTGTTGGCTATCCGCCATTTTGACTCTCGCGCATGAGAGATGTCACCACATCCCAACTACATCATACGTCACTGAGCTGTTCCCTCGCTCCTCCCCCTATGCACACACACACATGCACACACACACACACACTCCCCCCCCCTCTTTTCAATAGTCTGTTGATTTTAGATAGCGTGCTCATAAATGTATAGTTGTTAGTTTAGATATTAGTTGACTAGATCATTAGTATTAGAACGTAATAAACTCTGTTATATTTTAAAGAGCAGCTGTCTGTGATTACTTTGTGCATGTGTATTGTGATAATAGCTGTATATGTGGTCTGTGCTCGAACTTAAACCTTCACTTTCACTCTGAATGTGTAATAGTACTCAGACTATTGACATTGTGAGTGAACACTAATTATGAGACTAGTTTATCGTTTGGTTATTGGTCCCTGTTCGCAGGGTGGTGCCCCGTTATTATTAATAATCATTAATAATTGTTACTGACATTAATAATTCTATTGATGTCAAGAATTTAGTTTCTTAGATGCTGATAACCCAAACACGCTCCTTTACGTTCCCAACATATTGCTGATAACCTGTGTGAGGCTGTTATTCCCAACATATTGGTGCCCCGTGTGAGGCCACGTTATACCAGCTTTATCACAGTGTTTATGTACATTAGTCCAGAATTGACTTTGATAATTTGTGAATAATTTTTGAGAAATTAATATTTTTCCACGAAAGTGGATTTTTGAATCATTTAAATTTTCCGAAATTTGTATTTTCCAAAATTAATATTTTTCCAAAATTTTATTTTTCTAAAATTAATTTTTTTCCAAAATTAATTTTTCCCTTTTTTCCTTTTCACCCTTTGATTTTGTAAGTTAAATTACTCGTTTAATTTCCTAAACAAACACTCAGCTGTTGTGGTAAATGTGATCGTTTAATTGTAACACAAACTCATTTTGGTTTTTTTGAGTCCTCATAAATCCAAAACACAGCTGTCACCAGCCAGAAGTGCTAAGACCACTTCAGTAGCATTCCAATTGCAAAGCAGTAGAGCAGTAGAAATTGTAAGTCACAGAACTAAGCATTTCACTGTATACCTCAAAACAGCAATTAGCATATAGCAGTCAAACTTGTAAGTCACAGACTAGGCAGTTCACTGTGCACCCGTTAATAACCGTAACAGTCCCTTGCTCACATTAAGTAAGCAACACCACTGGGGGTCGCCACTTACTAAAAGTAAAACGTGCAACCAGAAACCCAGGTTAGAAGCATGAAGCTCAACAGGAGTCAGACAACCCTGCATTACAAGATGCAGTTGCTGGCCCCCTCAGTCGCTACCATGTTGTGCAGCAGGACACAACTGCCCTGCCACAAGAAGCCCGGGTCGCTCGAACAGAGCTGGACCAGCTGTAGAAGAGCTATTAAGCTCATCATGGTCCCCAAAGCGAAAGCCTCTAAAGTTTTAGAGAGTAACACCCTGAGTGCACAACTCCAGGCTGCTCAGAGAAGCACTAAGACCTGGCATGAAGAACCTCAGGGGGGTCAGGTAAGTATTGCTGTCGCAATCCCCGACCCCATGATAGGCCTCCTCCCTGACATAGTTAGACAAGCCCTGCCCCAAAGGCTTGATGAGGCTCGACTGAGTGGACAAGCCACTACAGTCACCTTGAAGACCAGCTGCAGAAGAGCTATTAAGCTCATCATGGTCCCCAAAGCGAAAGCCTCTAAAGTTTTAGAGAGTAATACCCTGAGTGCACAATTCCAGGCTGCTCAGAGAAGCACTAAGACCTGGCATGAAGAACCTCAGGGGGGTCTGGTAAGTATTGCTGTCGCAATCCCCGACCCCATGATAGGCCTCCGCCCTGACATAGTCAGAAAAGCCCTGCCCCAAAGGCTTGATGAGGCTCAACTGAGTCGACAAGCCACTACAGTCACCTTGAAGACCACTGCTAGGAGCTTAGCAGCGTCTAGTGGTGTAGTTCTTCATCACACCACCAGGGACAGCGACTGAGCACCCCAGTCTGCTCACGTGCTTGATCCAGGTGTCTCGCTCCCCACTTTGCATTTTGACAGGAGGGGCTACTCCCAGGCCCCGAGTGGCATTAGTGGTTCCAAACCCACATCCACAGGTGAAGAAAACGTCCCGTGTAGGCCATGCATGCACCTGAAACGCAGCCCCTCCCCCACACGTCGAAAGGGTAGTTGTCCTCACTGCTATGTTGTCTTAAACGACTATGCTAATTCAGACCACTCTGATGATCCAGGCCCTCTCCACGCGCAGGGTCTGCCTATCCATCAGCTTGAGTCTCTTGCGAACGACATAGAACGCTTTGATCCAGAAAATCGTGAGTCATGGCATCAGAAGACATTTCACCCTAAAAAGAGAATTAGGTTCAAACGAAATCTTAAGTCTCAAACCCACTCCAGAAAGCAAGTTTAGACCCAGAGATCAAGAGTCTTATACACCAACATGTGACGGAGGCGGTAAAGAGCTTTACCACACTCCGGACACCGGTGGACGACCTGAAGCCACTAAACCTTGCCAGCCGTGGGCCAGTTCCAGACGGACAAGTCGCCATCACCCAGGAACATAGACAACCGATGCCAATGCCCCTCCCAGAACAAGAGTCAGCAAGATCCTTCTTGTGGCACTGGCACCTCTGTGGCACTCTGTGGCACTCAGCGGCACTCTGTGGCACTCAGCGGCACTCTCTGTGGCACTCAGCGGCAGTCTGTGGCACTTCAGCGGCAAGCGTCAGCTGTGGCAGGCGAGCGGTACTAGTTCGGCACCCGTCAAGAAGCTGCGGAGCTGAGGGGGCGGAGCCACATTTCCTGAGACATTTCCTGAGAACACACATTGTTGTTACAACAGGTCAGCTTCCGTAAATCAGTTTTATGATTTTAGTTGAGTCACCGGAGCCACCCGTTCTCTGTATGCATCCTTAGAGTAATTACGTTGTACTTTTTTGTTTCTCATTCATTTTATTTAAGTATGATTTTGCTGGTTTTGCAACAAAAGGGAACATAATACACTCTTTCCAAATTATTACTTTTACAGTCATTTACAACAATCGGCTAAAATAATGAAAATAAATCATCCGTTTTATTATCATTTAAAAGTATATATATAAAAAATTAAAAATTAAAACCCATAAAATGTCCAAACCAAAAATATATGTCTGAAAATATCTTCACTCTTCCTCTGCTTATATGTATATGTATGTCAGTAGGTGCCACAAGCTGCCAGAGGGTGCCTCAGGGTGCCAGAGGGTGTGCCAGAGAGTGCCAGAGAGTGCCGCAAGGTGCCAGAGAGTGCCGCAGGGTGCCGCAGAGTGCCGCTGAGTGCCACAGAGTGCCACAGAGTGCCGCTGAGTGCCACAGAGTGCCACAGAGGTGTCAGTGCCACAAGAAGGATCTCGGCCCTGCACCCCAGAACCTGCTCCTGACTCTAGTCCACCCAGTCCGCCTGCATGCTTACAACTGCCGAAATCTGCCATCCAAAACCATGTCCCAAACCAGAAGTCTTCCCTTTGTTCGCTGAAAAGCGCTCAGAACAAAGACGCACGACACTCTGACCTCTCCCTTGCAGTCAACCAGCCTGCAACGGAACAGGGGACACCCTGGGTACCCCAGAACAATTGGCCCCCAATTTCACAACCTTGCGCGGTGAATAATAGTTTGACCGACCAGCAAGCACAAGATCCAGCCCTTCCAACCATCCGACAGCCGAAGTTGAAACCCACGCGAAAAGGGTCCCGACAACTACCGCTGCTCGAATCGGAAGAGCTGCGAGCTCGCCATTATGTACAACCGAACTGTAAAATGAAAAAGGTACACACCTCTAGTGTACAGGAACCGGTCCGTTGGGCCAGCCCAGCAGACCCAGGGGGGCGATAATTAAATCCAAATCTAGAGTTCTTTTCAATCGTCTGTTGATTTTAGATAGCGTGCTCATAAATGTATAGTTGTTGTTAGTTTAGATATTAGTTGACTAGATCATTAGTATTAGAACGTAATAAACTGTTATATTTTAAAGAGCAGCTGTCTGTGATTACTTTGTGCATGTGTATTGTGATAATAGCTGTATATGTGGTCTGTGCTCAAACTTAAACCTTCACTTTCACTCTGAATGTGTAATAGTACTCAGACTATTGACATTGTGAGTGAACACTAATTATGAGACTTAGTTTATGGTTTGGTTATTGGTCCCTGTTCGCAGGGTGGTGCCCCGTTATTATTAGTAATCATTAATAATTGTTACTGACATTAATAATTCTATTGATGTCAAGAATTTAGTTTCTTAGATGCTGATAACCCAAACACGCTCCTTTACGTTCCCAACATATTGCTGATAACCCGTGTGAGGCATATCCTATCAGGTGGAGGTGAATTCATAAAGATTCATCACCATGTATAGTTTTGCTCATATGTTACATTAATAATATGACTCCGCAAAGTATCTATAAGTAATTAAAACTGTCAAAATAAATGTAGTGGAGTGAAAAGTACATTTGCCTCCAAACTGTAGTATGCTACGTTAACAAGGTATAATACTCAAGCAAAGTAGCCTACAGGACACGTTACCTCAAAACAAAGCACAGAACCATATTCCCTCACTTAACGATGAATTGGTTAACTGTTAAGATATCATTTCGTGTGAACTTTGTCACTTCGGCTGAATGACGTTACTGGACCTACTCTTAATGTCACGTTGCTCCCGATAGAGTTGATATAAGTTAATGTTCACCTGCTATATTACAACTAGTTTAACCAAGTAACGTCAGCTAACGTTGCTGCTCTCTTAACGGTTCCGCTTCAATAAAACCGGAGAGATTTGGTTTTTGTAACCGGAGCTGAGTGCGACTCTGTAGCTGAAACAATACGAGCAACGCCTAACTCACTCGCTGCTTGGAGAGATAGTGTTTGTGTCATTTCACATAGCAGCTTAACTGATAATGTCAGAGAGTAGCGGTAATGTGTCCAACCCGAATGATCCAACCTCTGTGCCACTTCAGCCGGGTTTGAGGCTCGCCCCGTCATGTCGTTTTGCTCGAGTATTGGTCAGTACACAGCATATTATGCAGATTTCTTTTTGTCGGCATCGGAGGAGGAGGGCTAGAGGCTGGGCCAGCGGAATGCTACGTGTCTTGGAAGTCCCTTTTAAACCCCCCTCGTCTTCTTCGATTACCAAGTTTCTGGAGGTTTTACGAACTCGTCTCCCTCATCCAGGCATCTGCGAGCGTGAAGAGGTCCGAGACCCGGTGTTCAGCAGCCCATAGGCGGTGTTCCAACAGCGAAATGTCCGGCGTGAAAAAGCTTCGTACGGTGAGTAGATGTGGAGACAACGGTGAGGCAAGAAACAACTGAAATGCAATCTGTCATCAGATCAGCCCTGAAGTGTTAGTCAAAAAATGTGTGTGTGTGTGTGTGTCAGCCGCCAGCGCCCGAGATGTAAAACTCCCCTTATAACTATTTAACGCTGTGTGTCTTATTCATAGGCTAATAAACACTCTGTTCTCCTTGAGACACACAGTGAAAAGTAGTCTCAGTAGTTGATGACTTTTTTCCTTCAAAGGTAACCCTTGTTGGTGCCTCCCTCATCACTGTAACTGAGGCTGCTGCCAGGTGTGATGGTCACAGACTGGCCTCGGCTCTGTATAATAGGCCGGTTGTTGTAGTCGCGTATCCACGTCAATTTGGCCCATTCATAATGTAGCGAGGCTGGAGAAAGAGGCCACTGTGAGACGGCGGTCCGATGCTGCACAGGAATACTGCTATAACTTGGAGAACCTGTGTGGAGGAGAGCTATGTGAGAAAGACTGTTGTACAAAATACCGTACTGTAGGCTCACAAACATACATTCACAAACCTGTTTTGTGTCTTTGTCTATTAGAGTGTGTGCCCCAGGCACGAGCTGCATTTTGTAGATTCACACCCCTAACTTTGTGCACCATTACTGACAAGACAACTCTGATCTCACCGGAAAATCTCAGAGCTGAGTCCCTTTTAAACTGCAGATGAAAGTATTATTATTAGTGTGTAAATGGGATATCTTTGGGTTTTAGACTGTTTATTGGACAGAATATACACAACACAGAACACACACATATTTAGATATGTAAACATGGGCTTTTCTTTACAATTTTGTGACATATAATTAATTGAGGAGATGACAGCTTTAATGTACCCAAAGTGCTGTTGTTACTTTGACAAAAGGCCCTTACTATTTTCCCATTGTTGTACATCTTCAGACCACTTTATTATCAAAGTCTATCTTTTGTAATTTCCTCACAAAGAGGATCTAAGCAGCACTGGGAGCCAGAGGAATGGAGTTACATAAGGTGTTTCTTACACGGGAATGCAGTTGAAAGTCCTTTATAAGACGACAGTTAAATTCAAAAGCATGCTAAATTAAAGGAGGGAAGTGATTTAGAAATGAATTCAAATGAAGTGAAGTAATGGTTCTGGGGGAAAAAAGCATGTCTAAAGAGCACATCTTAAAGTTTTCTCTTAAATAAATACGCCTTTATGAAGCCATCATTTGAACGGAGGGAAGCTGTCAAAGTATAAATCTGCTTGTCAAAGGCTGTGGGTGTGTATGCACAAACTGTAGCCTTGTCCGTGTCCTTTGATTATGAGATAATGTTCATTATTAGAGCATGTGAATCACAGAGCAGTGTGTTACTTTGCAATGCTGTGCCAAGCATATTAAGGCCACTTATTGACAAACGATGACAGTGTTAAATGTTCACATCCTTCCACAGAATTGAGTGTCACACTTTTGTAACCAAGCTGCACATTTTCAAAAGCTTTCAACATATTATTAGTCATATTTGGAGTGATTTCTATTCATTTTTTTATTACAAAAAGTGAAGCCATGGGATGGATGCAGGGACGAGGGGAAAGTGGGTGCAGAGGGCGAACGTGTGGGCACGAGCACTGCCACATCATCGTTGGGCTGCACACACTGGACACATTGTCCAGTCAGTCCTCTCCCCCCCCTCTCCTTCCATGCCTCCCTCATCTACCCCTCCCCTCTAGAAGTCAATACAGCCCCATTTATCCACAGCCTGCTCCTCATAGTCACTTTCAACAGGACAAGTAAAACCAGTATGTACATCATTACATCATATGTAACTTCCTCTGAACCGCGTTCGCTTGCCTCTGTCTGAGCACACGTTCTTCTGTTTCAGGACCTCAACAGGTCGACCAACGTGGTGTATCAGGCCCACCATGTCAGCCGCAGCAAGAGAGGACAGGTTGTGGGGACCAGGGGAGGCTTCAGGGGCTGCACCATATGGCTGACCGGTAAATTTCTATACACTCGTATGTGATCTCCATCTAAAGGTCACGAGGCGGCTCATTCCTCTGTCACATAGGAACCGACATGGTTAAGCTCACCTAGACCGGACTAAAAATATAGTGTCGTCATGCTGATATATCTCTTGTCACATGTTTGCATCTAGGTTTGTCAGGTGCCGGAAAGACTACCATCAGTTTTGCCCTGGAAGAGTTTCTCGTGTCCCACGCCATTCCCTGCTACTCACTGGACGGAGACAACATTCGCCACGGCATGAACAAGAATCTGGGCTTCTCGGCCGTAGACCGCGAGGAGAACATCCGCCGTATTGCTGAGGTGGCCAAACTGTTTGCCGATGCCGGGCTGGTGTGCGTGACCAGTTTCATCTCACCTTTCGGCAAGGTCAGAAAACACGAGCAGTCAAAAGTCTACACAAATAGCTGAAAACCTCCAATGAAGGGTTTGGTGAAAGTGTGGAATACACTACAACGCATAAATGAAATGTTTGTACTGAAATTCTTCCGCAGGATCGCGACGAGGCGAGGAAGATCCACGCGAGTGCCGGGCTGCCATTTTTTGAGGTGTTTATCCACGCTTCTCTCGAGGTGTGTGAGAGCAGGGATGTAAAAGGACTTTACAAGAAGGCTCGCGCTGGAGAGATCAAAGGTCAGTGGGACAGTGCAAAACTTCCCACCAATGTTTGATACGCTAGCTCTCTAGGAGTGATTCGAGTAAAGCTAACCTTATTAAAGTAAAACATGTAATATGAACACTGATGGGGGTCTTTTTTTTATTTCTTGCCAGGTTTCACTGGGATCGACTCAAATTACGAGCGTCCTGAGGCGCCAGATCTTGTGCTGAAAACTGGAGAGCTCTCAGTGAACGAGTGCCTCCACCAAGTGTTGGAGCTGCTCAAGGAGCAGGTGGGTGTAACATAAAACATTGTACTATACATGTTGCTTCTCACACAGGCTTTCATCAGTCTCAGTCACTTTACATTTCTGTTATGATGGGCACTGTATTTTCCTGTGTACAAGACAAATGTTAAAGCTCACAGAGCACCTTGTAAGTAAATACCAGACGGTAAGTCTGCTACATCCCTAACTAAACAAGCAGATTTAGTCTCAAAGCAGGTTTCGCATTGACACGGATGGACTGTAGTAGCTCGCTTCCCTGAACCAAACATCTTTTTGAAAGGCAATTACAATAGAGTGGTGCCGGGATGACGTGGGCCATTTGGGAAGTTATCATCACACTGGTTCATAACCAGTTCTGGCATCTAATCAAAAACCCATTGATTTTTTTTTCAAGAAAAAATGCTAAACGTCTCCTGATTCCAGCTTCTCAAATGCTGGAAATTTCTGCTTTTCTTTGTCATATATGATAGTAGATTAAATATCTTTGGGGTTTGAACTGTTGGTTGGACAAAACAAGCAATCTGAAGAAGACACTGTGGGTTGAAAATGATGGGAAAGGTTGTTACAGCCGCTTTACAAACTTTTGTTTACCATTTTACACACCAAACGATTAACTGATAAGTCGGGGGAATGAATCATCAGATTCACCGATAACAAAAATAGACCTACAATACCAACCACATCCAACTATATGATATTAATATTCCCCTTTTCTCCTTGTATATAGAACATTGTACCAGACGAGATCATGGAGGAGGTGAATGAACTCTTTGTTACGGAGAACAAGCTGAATCTTGCCGTGGCTGACGCAAACACGCTTCCCACGATCAGCATCACCAAGGTAACCATCGTTCCAGCATACGGGCTTCTTTTTGATCACAAAGCAAATGGACAAGGGGGCCAATGCTGGACCGTGGCGGAGAGCTGCTCATGATTAGCCCATAAACATTCCCCACTGTTTAGAGCCTGCGCACTAATGGTGTCCTCCAACTTCCCTGGGTACTAATACAGATTGAAGTGAACTGTCTTTCTAATTGTATCTTCTTCTAAATGCGCTTAGTCAATGGTTATTTCACTCTTTATTTGTGTATTTAAAATAGTAACACCTCCATCTTTAGTCTGTTACTCATCCAGCAGACTAAAGATATGTTGGATGAGTAACAGATGAGTTATCTCAAGCCATCTTGTTGCGAGGAATGTATGATCATAAATGTGTCAGCAGCAATGTCTCATTCAGTGACGCTATAAGCTGGATGTTAACTCTTAACCATCCAGTGTTCTTACTTCCATAATGAATTTTCATTCATACTTGTATTTACAGACTTGTTGATTTAGCGCATCAACGTTTACAGTGCGCTGATCAGTGCAGTTAAGTCCGTGCGTTATATGTCTGTCGTGCTGTTGATGATGAGACATGATTCCTCGTCCACAGTTGGATCTACAGTGGGTGCAGGTCCTGTCAGAAGGCTGGGCGAGCCCTCTGAAGGGCTTCATGAGGGAGAGAGAGTTCCTGCAGGTCTTACACTTTGGCAACCTGCTGGATGGTAAGAGCCCACTGCACATATTGACTGTTCTTATAACATGCCAGGATGTCGTGTCTCCACCACATTGCCCTGAAGGCAAGCACAAGCAGAGTAACCTCTCCTACTGAGGACATAAGTGACAATTAAATAGGATTGTGCATGTTGTTTTTGAACTTGCTATGCAATTATTGACAGCAAATGTGTGTGAATGACTGAAGGTATGAATGATTGGAGTTTTTATGTTAAAATATAACATCAGTACTGTATAACAGAAAAGATTACAGCCTATTTCCAAATAGAGCAACTCAGTCCCACCTATCCAAACACTTTATACTATTTTCCACAGTTTCATTTTAATTTCAGACAGCTACTTGAAGTGTTCAATCATTACTTTTTGCTCCTGTTTCAAAGAACGCACTGGGGGCTTTTTGCGATGGAAAAGAGTTTTTTTTTTTCTCCTCTTCCAACTTCAACCTTTTCATACGAGTTAGGTTAAGAAGTACGCCTGGTGGGGAATAACTGCTTTAAAGTGCTGATCCCCAAACATGAATTGTAACTTACGGGTTGTCTTGAGTGATTTGTATTTGTTTTGCAGTGTTCATTGTGTAATACAACATTTCTGGAGTAATATTTTCTTTGGCTCACTGGTTGAGATCACTGCATCGTCTTCTGTCCCAGGTGGGGCCATCAACATGTCTGTTCCCATCGTCCTGCCTGTCAGCACCGAGGCCAAGCGGGGGATGGACGGCTGTGCGGCTGTCGCTCTGGAGTACCAGGGTTCACGTGTGGCTATTCTCAGGAACCCAGAGTTCTACCAACATCGCAAGGAGGAACGCTGTGCCAGACAGTGGGGCACCACTTGTCCACAGCACCCTTACATTAAGGTGACAAGGCATTCATCAAATATCTTCAACGCGTACAGTTGCAATGTCAATGTCTGTCACAAGATTGCACAGCAAATAGTAATGTCCTTTGGTACATACACCTTTGTTAGCCTTCGCTGTGTCAATATTGAACTTTGGGATTTTGCTGCAAACAAAACATCAATCAAGCCCCAGAACAATATCACATAATTAACACCTAAAGCCAATAATTTGCTTGAATAACAATACTACAGATACATATTTATGTCCTCAAATGTAATTATCTGTTTATCACCTTTGTCCAGATGGTTATGGAGGGCGGTGATTGGCTGGTAGGTGGTGACCTAGAGGTGCTGGAGCGAATCAAATGGAACGATGGACTTGACCAGTACCGCCTCACTCCACAGGAGCTCAAGCAGAAGTTCAAAGACATGAAAGCAGGTTAGAGAATCTAAATTACTCCGATCGCAAAACCACCGTAACAATCAGGGAACACACAATGGCATACAATGTGTTCAGCTTATGACAAAAAAAATACCCTTCGCAGCTGGTAAAAAAAAATGAATAGCCATTACCAGAAAGCAATGTATTTAGCAGTGCACCATTTGTCTTTCAGAAGAACTTGACAAAGGACCTGATGAAAAAATAAAATGGTAAATTTAAAGCCGCATGGTGATGTTTGTGCCCTGTGTTCAGTGATCAATGGAGACATGCAGTATCTTTCTAAAAAAGTACGAAATGTGATCACCTGTTTTTGCTCTCGCTTGCTCACTTTGATGTGAATGCCGTGTTCAGGATTGTGTCGTTTATTTATCTGCAACACACTACAGTTTGTATTTTGTTCATTGTCGTTCTTTGCTGCTCTCCTGAGTTGTGTTACTGGTACAGGCATGTGGTGATGTGCACTTAACAGATTAGGTTTACAAAATGTTTGTTTTCTTTTTGTTAACAAACCCAAAGAAAAGACCAAAAGCAGAAATCCATTAGTCCGTCTCTCAATACTTTCTTTGTGGCTCTCAGACTCAAGTCTGTTTCTTCCTGCTGACGAACTAAACCGTTTGAAAAAGTTTGGAAATACATACTCACTTAAAAAAAGGTTAAATGCTTTCCTAAAATAGACTGCGGTTTTTGACAAAACATTTCTCAAACAGAGGGATGCAGTGCATTTTTTTTGGATTATTCTCTGCAGCAGATTTATTATGTTAGTGAGTATTTAGGACGGTATATTTGGGACCGACACAAAATAAACAACACTGCGCATGTTGGTGTTAATGATGCCAGTCGGTGCAACAATGATGAGTTTTTAACTGCTTCTGACAACAACGGAGCTCTATGGCTTAGAGGAAAAAGCTATATTGGGTTTAGCAATGCTACACAGAAAATACTTGTTAGTGAGATCAATTCATTGTTGATTTTGGGCTTTTTGTGGGGTTTGTTGACAGTAAGAAAAATATAGATAGATGAAATAGAATATATAGATACATTTTTCTAAGAAAATGTATGAAACAAAGAGATTTGTGGATGGTATTGTGAGCATGTTTACTGTGACAGCTACTAAAATGCACTCTATTCTTCACATATGTTGGACTGCACCGACATGAAAGCTCAACACCTCCATTGTGTTGTACTGCTTCTGTTACACTGCGATGCCGCTGCTGTTATTGTCACGTGAACTTTATTTTGTAATCCTCCATGTTGTCCATCCTTAGATGCGGTGTTTGCATTCCAGCTGCGTAACCCGGTCCACAATGGTCACGCCCTGCTGATGCAGGACACCAAGCGGCGTCTGCTGGAGCGAGGCTACAGGAATCCGGTCCTCCTGCTGCACCCACTCGGCGGCTGGACCAAAGACGACGATGTGCCTCTGGACTGGCGGATGAAGCAGCATGCTGCAGTCCTGGAAGAGGGCGTCCTGGACCCGGCAAGCACCATCGTTGCCATCTTCCCCTCTCCTATGATGTACGCTGGACCCACAGAGGTGAGGAGGAGTGGTGGCTTATTGTTTAGCAGTTTCTATCAGTCCGGCTTCCTACTGTGTACCCATTTACCCTTAATATGTGTGTGTGTGAATAAATATCAACATGCATGTCTTCCTCATCAGGTTCAGTGGCACTGTAGAGCCAGAATGATCGCCGGAGCAAACTTCTACATTGTTGGCCGGGACCCTGCAGGCATGCCTCACCCGGTGACTAAGCAGGACCTGTATGAACCCACCCATGGAAGCAAGGTCCTCACCATGGCCCCGGGCCTCACCTCTGTGGAGATCATCCCCTTCAGGGTCGCTGCCTACAACAAGACTAAGAAGGCCATGGACTTTTATGACACAGAGCGGTGAGTGAAGAGATTTTTCTCATATGTCCTGTTGTCTACTACGTATTATTTGTTTTTCCTAATTGTTTTTTCATGTAAAACATGGAATCTACTGACATGGTTGTCCCGGTGTGAACCCAAGTGCAATAAAACTGGAGCGAACTGGTAAAAGAAATGTCAGACTTGCTGTGATAAATCTGATAACGCATTTGTAGGCCCAAATCTTTCAAGGCTAAACATGATTTTTATGGAAATGTGAACCGTCTGTGACCCAGCCTCTTATCTTGGTCGCACTGCAAGAACATTGTCGTGTACATCTTTAGACAACTCCTACTGAATTCTGACTTCGCTCTTGTATATTTACAGCCACCTTTCTGTGCCGGTGTAATTATGGCCTCATCATGTGATTTGTAAATAAACAACATATCTAATAGCCTGTCCTGCCCTTCCCTCCTCCCTCACTCTCTCAGACATGCTGACTTTGAGTTTATCTCTGGAACCAAGATGAGGAACATGGCTCGGAGTGCAGAAAACCCTCCAGATGGTTTCATGGCCCCCAAGGCCTGGAAGGTTTTGGTCGAGTACTACACCTCTCTGCAGAAGGACAAGTAATCAACAGAGCGCTTAGCTCACCAAGGAAAGCCATCGTTTCCCAAAGGAGGGTAGAAATCCCCTATCCGTACAGGAGTATTTAGATAGATTTTTGTTTTATCTTATCCAAAAATACTTATTTAGATTGCTATAAATAATCAGTCTCTTCACCATAAAGAAATGACTTTTCTTTAGCAGTTAAAGCATTACATTTTTACATTCCTGTAAAACATATAAGTCCGTTATAAATGCATATTATTTTAAGTTATGTATTTGAATAAATTAAAGGTAGATTGAGATCATTATTATTTTTGAATTAAGCACAACCGAAGACTAAGAAATCATTTGTGATATTTACATGTAATAGCTGAGGGATGCATGGCAAAAGAAAATTCACTTTTTCTAAAATTTTATGGCGATTATAAATTATGTTAAATTATGTATGAGCTGAATGAAGGTTGCTAGCTGTTGTATCACTACCTACAGTGCATTTTTTTCTTTCTTTCTTTTTTTCCCATCTGGCCTATGGATGTTCATTAATTTATCCCATTAATGTTTCATATTTTTATGAAATGCAACATAGGTTTTTTAATAATGTGAAAGTGCCTTTCTCTCAAATGGTAACTTTATAAAACAGAAATTGTTTAAATGTCTTACTGCCATTTGCCCTGACGTGTCTATGTGATTTGTGTGATTTTATAAAGCGCAATTATGTAATAAAGACCTGCAGTTTTAGGGTGACAAATGCAGTAATAAAGAAGTTATTATGAATCACATCGAAACAAGATGCCTTCTGATGTAATGGATTAAATTTATTCTCTTTTCCCTGATACCTCTGTACTGATTTGTCTTTGTGCCACATTGTTTTGCGCCACACCATATTTAACTTATGTTTGTACAAGGTGCCTACCTATCAATTGAGGGTTAAAGGTTGAAGTCGACTGGGCAGTGTGGCATTCTGGGGCTGCAAATCCAAGAGTGCAGTGCTGCCATCTGCTGGCAAGAAGTGGTACGGGAAAAACACCAAAATAACAGAAGTACTTTTAAATGCATGCAAAAGGGCTCAGTCACTGTGGGTTTCTCTGACAGGAGGTGGGCTTGATAACGACAGTCATCATGATGACATCTCTCACTGATACCAGATCCAAAGATAGTCCTGTGTTTCTACCTGTCGTCTCAAATATTGGGTGAACTTGGACAAGCAGCAGTCACAGTGGAGATGTTCTTTATAACTGTCTAATATCTTTATGGACCTTTGTTGGAATTGTAAAACACTGGGGTTTGACTCTGGATCGGCTTTGCCAGACAGATCTGTTATAACAGATTAAGGAGATCCTGAGACGCTTTGAAATTATACTTTAGAGATGGTTGATTGAACTTGAAGGACTGATTAATTTTGCCGTTCTGTCATTAAGCTGTAAGGGCTTACATTGCTACCAGATGAGTGTTCTTCTTTGAGGAGAACCAGTATCTCCTGTAAGAAGCTGTAATTAGCCTCACGTGGGACCAGATCATTTAATCTGCGATGTTCCAGGTAACCCCATTTAAATCTGCTGAATTGCAACCTCAGTACTTTATAAAATCTCCAACTACTGTACATCCAACATGTCATGTCACTGAGAAATGACCAGGACGGCTACTGGTGTAAATCTCTTGTGTCCCACAGGCCTAATATTTCTGAACGTAGAGGCTAACCGTTTTTTTCACACCCCAAAATGTATCACTGGCATGACGGTCGATGTGCAAGGCATGCACCTCATCTAAATGTGAAAATGTCAGTTAGTGATCAATGGTTTGCGCAGCTGTGTTGCATGCACATGGATTGAGTATGGCCTCCTCAGATGTAGGCTGATGTTTACACACAGTTCATTAGGAGAGATGGTGCCCCAATTATTTAGCATTATGAACATGGCGATCATGAAAGTGACCTCATGCTGTGTGGCTGTTTGGCTTTAGCAAGAATGGGCCTTCAGAGCAGGACACAGGCACATGCAGTGATTTTTGCTGCTGGAGTGCAGTGGACTTATTAAGGAATAAGAAAACCAGCAAATGTTTTTGGCACTTAAAATGAAATAAATGATTATATAATCAATAATGAAATTGCTTGCTGTTTATTTTCTGTAGCTTGACTAATTAATTATTTGACTAATTGTTTCGGATCTAATCCAAACCACTGAGAATCTCATTTACTTCAGATAAATATTTTTGATGCATTCAACATTTTTGATTACTTCTTTGTGTTCTTGTAAACTAAAGAGTCATTATTATTATTAGTAGTATAGTATTCATTGAAATAATCTCATATGAATCTAGGCAATGACTGTATTTGTCATTTTATTATGCATAATGTCACTGTAAGTGAGCGTCAAGGACAAGAATATAAACAATAAAATAACAGACTATGGTCCATGCTGTGAACAACGTTAGTATAATTTAGGATTGTTTTGAAGAGATTGTATGAAGAAGGCAATGTAGGAACTGCAAAGTATACTAATATTCAACTATAAACATGATAAACGTCTCATGGATTGATAAATTAAAGGATATATTTTATACGGCCTGAAATGACAGTTTAAACCGCGAAAAGTGACATTATGTTGGAAACTTCCCTAATTACAGTCACACGTGATCACTTTGACAGAAGGGAGCGTCGCATGCCGACTCACTTTATCCTTCCGCCAGAAGCATGAAATAACTCGACTATTGCGTTTTCCGAGGCTGTAACAATTACTTCTGAGAGCAGTTTTTCATCAGCATCAAAAATAAATTGTCGAAACACAATGAGCTAATGCTGCGTTGGCCGGTTTTATTTAAACGGCAGAACTATATGGAGTAGGCGGAGGGATATTTGTTCTAAAATCCCAGCCCGCTCTACCTTCTTTTTTTCCTTCGGTGGAGGCCATGATGGGAGCCTGAGAGTTCAGCTGGAGCGAAAGGAGCAAGAAAAGAAGATGATTCCTCGGGACGGAACTGTCAAACCAATCCGTGCAGATCTCTGAGCTTTTTGTATAGTTTAAATACATTCACGGTGGAGCCTGTCACTTTTCTTCAGATGTGTTCTTGGCAATCAGTCGACGACGATGCTGAATCGTTAGGAGGCTCTTGGATCGAAAGAGGAGGCAGCGTTAGCTATTGTCGCTAGCTAGCTGGCTGCTGCTAGCTTAGCTCGTCAGCTAGCGAGCTAGCTGCGTCCGAGTGACTGGAGACAGGTTTACCGGTGAGTCCTCTATAGTCTCGCTGTCTGAAGAATCATCGGCCTGGACCGTGTCTTGCATCTTAAAGGACAACTGCATGTATTTTATTCGGGAGCGTTTGCTAGACGAGTTGCGGGATTGGCAAAGTCGGGCCTGCACGGAGGAGCGGAGCGAGGCCCGTCTTTATGCTCCAGAGGAAGCCTTTCTAATCCCACCGACGGACACCAAGAGCTCTGCTGGCTCGCACGTCTCCCGCGAGGACCTGACCCACTGACCGCAACACACACGACCAGACGGGTAACACTAGAATAACCTGTTTTCATCATTTACCCCTGAAAGACTCCTGCTACAATGGCTGCGATTATAAAAGAAATGGTCAGCCGGAACAAAAGGAGATATCAAGAGGATGGGTTCGACCTGGACTTAACATGTATCCTTTTACACTGCTTTTTTTTTTAATTTTTTTTTTATTCATTTAATTTCCCCAGCACCCAGATCATTAACCGGTAACGTGTACTATTAGCATTGAGTAGCATAACTGGACCCGTAATGTAGAGGTAGTTAGCTTCCATGCTAACGTAGCTAGCTTCTGCTGTCACCCCAGCATGTTTGAAAGATGGTGGATCTGTCAAACCTGCACAGACAAATGTCACAGTCGTATTATAGATGAAAAAAAACGTTTAAGTGGACATTAGTGTGTGTGTTTGAGTAAGCGACGTTTACCTAACGTTACATACCAGTCGACCAGCGGTGGACCTAGCTCTGGGTTTGTTAGTGGCATTAAGTCAGGTTTTTAAAATCAGTGTGTGTCTGAAGACAGGTAGGGTTAGATGGGGTCTAGTATTCTCTCTATCTTTGTGCATCTAGATGCATTATATTGCGTTATGTGGTAGGTTTTTGGTTACTGCTGTCATCAGCTCACCTTTCCTTCATCTCGGCTGTGTCCTCTATGGGTGAGTATTCATTGATGGATTTCGACCAAAATCTTTCGAAAAATCTAATTAACATTTGCCTTCCCCCTTTTTAATGGAGATGCAGTCATTTCCAGCTTTAAGAATGTCTATTTCAGGCCCTTCTGCACCACTCATTTCTCATCTATTACCACTGATGATGACCTGGTTCCTCGGTGCTGTATTGCTGGTACTGAAGCTGGTACTGGTCATGAACTAAATGATACTGATTTAGTTTACCACGGGCAACTAAATATGAAATCTAATGTGTCTGTACTAAGATTTGATCACACTTTTTATCACGATTTCTAAACAACCTTTTTGGCCTTTTGAGTCCCGAGTTTGATATTTCTGGTTGTAGAGCCGAAACAAGTGGGCAAATAATAGATGAGTTCATTTTGATGTGTTTTTAATGCAAATATTGTCTGCCTCCGGCATCTAAAATGTGACAATTTGCTGGTGTTCTTAGTGTTATATGAGATTGAATGGAATATCTTTGTGTTGGACCACTGGTCAGATAGAACAAGACATTTGAAGATGTCAGCTTGGCTTCTGGGAAACTGATTGACAGTTTTTTTCCCCCTTATTGTTTGACAATTTATAGACCAAAGGATTAATTGATTAATCAAGGTTACAGTTGGGGAAAAAAGGTATTTTTGAAGATGAATCGATAATTATGATTGTAGGTTGTCGCCCTATCTGAATCCATACGGCATGTAGATGAAACATGCCGTGATATGTCTGCATATCATTTTCTCTGGTTATGCTCTGTGTTGTTGCATTAACTTGAAAACATTGCTGCCTCACGTTTCTTTTCTTTTGTAGACGAATGGAAAATGTAAAGCGGAGCGCTAGCTTCCTCAATCCTATAGATAACGTTGAGCTGAAGTGTCTGCTGGGATGATGAAACGTGTGCATCACAATATTATAATCAGATGTTTCTCACCCAGTTTGTTTTTAATGTGGTAAAACTTGTGGCAACACTAAAGCTGCCTCTAGAGATCGGTGCAGGTGTGAAGGGGGCACGTCTTTCTTTTCACTTGAAGTCTCTCGTTCAGATGTGGGCCCTTTCTAACCATCCCCTTTATCATTTTTTTTTGGCATGGTGTCTAAAAACAATATGGGCTCTCTGCAGTTATGCAATGCAGTATCGCAGTTCTGGGAATTGCCCTTAAAATAGAGCTGCCAGTGATCTTGTATCAGCGTTGCTGTCTGAGTGCTCTCTCCCTCTCTTACCCTCTCAACCCACCACCTCTCCTTTTGCTCTTTTTTTCCCTCACTACTCCCACTCTAATTCTCCCTCCCTCTGCTTTGCCCCCTTTCCTCTGCTCTCCTCCTTTCCTTTCCTGTCCTCCCCCACCCCCCCTCCTCACTCGGCATTCGCCCGGTTCCCACTCTCCCTTTCTCTCGCTCTCAGCCGTGGATTTGGCGTACGCACAGGCAGTGCTGGCTTTAAAGAAAAGGCGTGCCCTGAAACGGCACATTTTTTTTCTTTCCTCTTCTCCCTCCTACTTGGAGCTTCCGTCGGGGGTCCCGTATGTGTGTTTCCTTCCAGCTGCAGAGACCAAGCCCCCCCCACACATGCCCTGGGCTGAGGCTCTCCTGGGAGCTCTGGAGCTTTTTAAAAACACTTAGAATAGACTGGGATCACTTTGCCAGTAGGTCCAAGGGTTAGATAGCCCATCAAATAGCATAGCAAAGCTGTGTTTTGGCTCCTGATTAGGTCTTTGAGGCATTAATGGACTGGATTAATGCACAGTGTGTACACAGTATGTCCCTGTAGCTCTTTATAGGGAGCTACAGGTCAGTAGCTTGGCAGTATGCTAATATAACCGTAGGGCTTGTTGAATTCATGCATCAAGGCCCGTGTTGAGCATACCTGAGCTGCATAAAGCTATTTCTCTCACAGGGGTTTGAGACGTGTGTGTGTGTGTGTGTGTGTGTGTGTGTGTGTTTGCATGTGCAGGTCCTTGTCTGTGCACACTCCAGCTAAGCCAGAGTTTGTCAGATGCCCGTGTCAAATCTTTCTGACCAGTTAAAAAGTGATTTGACTCTGAGAAAATAAGGTCTGCTCAAAATGAAATGCATCCAATAAGAAACATTCAGCTTTTTCTATTTTTTGACACAGTGGTGCAGGAAGTGTAAGTAAAGGTTGCCCTTTTGAGTCTGTGGTTGAAGTGTGAAATCCCACAGCTTATGGCGACACGCAGACTTCAGTTTACAGGTAGGCGATGAGGCCTCAAAGACACGCGTGCCAACTCAATTATTCTTTTCTCTGCAACGTGACACTGATGTGTGCACCTTTTTTAAAATTGTATGTATGTCACTGTATAATAGGCCACAACATTTTCCGTCCCAATCGTGCGCTGACATACGGAACCCCGTTTGATGGTACGAGGCAACTTTTAAAGGCAGGTGTAGCACGAGCGACGTGGTGCTTTCCACTTGTGTCCACGCCGCAAACACAACTGCCTTCCGCTGCATGTGCAAGTCAAAACACAACTGCTTTTTTTTTTTTTTTTTTTTTTTTTTTTTGTTTTTTTTTTTCTTCTTCTCCCTTCTCCCCCCCATTAGATCAAAAGGTTTTTTTTCATGCCGTTGCCTGCGTTCGATCTCTTATAGATATTCAAATTGGTTTTCCGGCTGAGCTTCGAAAGAGAGATAAGCCAAAACATTTTGCGACGATCCCGATATAACTTTTGGGCTCTAAAAATAAATGCGGGTCAGAGAGCAGAGACTCTCCTCGTGCAGCCACATGTGGGCCCGGCTAGTGCAGGGGCGCCGTGACTCCCGTCCTCTCTGCTTCTCACTGTCAAGGCCATCTGTCACAACACACACGGACAGTGCCCCTCCTCTGTGCTCACATCTATCCATAACTACAGTGACACCCTCATATTAACGTTGGCTGTTACTTTTTTAACGCTCTGCTGCACGTTTCTGCATTCTTGTCACTGTGCTCTGATGGCAACTTTTTCTTATGGATTGTAACTTTGGTTTTATTAGATAGCTGTTGAAGGCAGACCTACTCATTCTTCAGGTTGAAGATGTGCCTCGGTAATGCTGCCTTCGTGCCTTTTTAGTTTTTTAAAGTTTTGATGTTCACAGTCATGCACAATGTACAGCTCCTTGACCCCGGCCTGAACAGATATCTACCCAAACATCATTGCTATGGGCTTTCCAGCAGAGCGACTCGAAGGCGTGTACAGAAACAATATAGACGACGTAGTGCGGTGAGTTGCGTCGCTGCTTTTGTGTCGTCCTAGAAAAGCAATTTATCACACAGTTTCTGTCTATTCATTTTGCTCTGGCAGATGATCTCATAAATATATAATGTTCTCTCTTGCAAAACAGGTTTTTGGATTCAAAGCATAAAAACCATTACAAAATCTACAACCTGTAAGTGTTGCACGTTTTGTTTGTCCCTGTTCACGTAATAACGTCCTCTCTCTGTGTGTGTGTGTGTGTATGCTAACCGCATTTTGTTCTTCCCATTTCAGCTGCGCGGAAAGACACTACGATACTGCCAAATTTAACTGCAGAGGTAGGCTGCTTGACATGTTCTATAGAAGAAAAGAAGCAGTGTGACCTAAAAGCCTGATGACACACACGGTTGATAAAATGTCTCCTGTGTCTTGTCTCCTCTGACCCGTCTTGCTCTGTGTCCACGCTTCTTTGTCTTCTCAGTTGCACAGTACCCCTTCGAAGACCACAACCCTCCCCAGCTGGAGCTAATTAAGCCGTTTTGCGAAGACCTGGACCAGTGGCTCAGCGAGGACGACAATCACGTGGCGGCCATCCACTGCAAGGCCGGGAAGGGCCGCACCGGAGTCATGATCTGCGCCTATCTCCTCCACCGCGGCAAGTTCCAGAAGGCCCAAGAAGCGCTCGACTTCTACGGAGAAGTCAGGACAAGGGACAAGAAGGTGGGACGATAGTCTGAGACCAAATGTCTTCACACAGCAGCTGCTCTTCCAGATCAGTTGTTGTAAAAAAAAAAAAAAAAAACGTTTCTACGTTATAGACCTGTAAACATTGTCCCTGTCGTTGCAGGGAGTAACGATTCCGAGCCAGCGCCGCTATGTCTACTACTACAGCCACCTACTGAAGCACCAGCTGGACTACAAGCCGGTGGCGCTCCTCTTCCACAAAATGGTGTTCGAGACTCTCCCCATGTTCAGCGGGGGCACCTGCAGTGAGTCACGCTCGTGTTCCAACCTTCACTCCGCACTAGGGCGTAGGCATGCGTGCCGCTGTTCAAACGCAGCGAGAGCCTCGGATGTGTTGTGCGCTGTCGGGGCTCCGCCCACGCTGCTGTGGGACAGAGCGGGTCGTCTACGGTAGAGTTCAGTCGGCCCGTGCCGTAGCGTGGCTGAATTAGCTGCAGTGTATTTCTTTTGAAGCCCTTCTGTTACTGCTTCCAACAAGGCCAGCTCATTCTCTGCCCTCTGAAAACACGCTTTCAATCAGATCTCCTCAGTTTGTCCCAATGTACAACAAACTTACACAATTTGAGCCATCTTTTAATAATATTTTTAGCTTCCTCATGAGGCGGCCTCTAAAGAAGCCAGGTTCTGCTTTCATGTGTCCATTTTCTGCTGTGTAATACCGTTCTGTGTTCAGAGGAATTACAATATTCACTATTTAAACAGAGCAGAGCACGAGGGAAGTGAACTGTGCACGCACACACCCGACAAGTACAGTAGACAAGCCAGATGCATAACCAGGAAGTAACTAAAAGTCAGTAAAGCAATTAAACATTCTGGTCGGTGTTGTGTTTTTACACACGCCTGTTAATAAGTCACTGTAGTGGTGCTTTCATTTACATATGAAAGCATATTTACATATCACTGCATGTTTGCTCTGAGCTCCAGTGGAATGACTTTGTTGTAAAATGGTGCGTCCGCTGTGTTCAGTGGCACAGACAGGAATTTGCTTTATTTAAAAAACTGCGCTGAAACCAAAACTTTATCAACATCTGTGCTTTATCTCATAATTCAACTGAAGTCATCCCCACAGAGACCTTTGGGTGAAATTCCTCAGCCAATGACGCTTTGTTTTTCATTGTGCATGTCTATTTTTTTCAACACGTGAATGCTGTTTTACTAACCAAACGGTTTAATAGTTCTCTGTAATGTCTTTATGAGCTGTTGTGCCTCTGTATCTCAAGAAGAATGCGCCTCCTTCCTTCATTTCTGTGACTTTTTCACCGTAACGCCTGACTGTGCTGAACATCCCGACTGTATTGATCTTTCCTCCTAACACTCCCTTTCAAAAAAAGAAGGCCCTATTCTGAGTTTGACGTCTTAATACATGTACTCAAATCAACCTTTTCTAGCCTCAGGTTCTAGGTTCACTTCAGCAAAAGATGAACAGCTAGTTTGAAAACTCAGTTAAAAATAACTTATTTATTTCTGTTTTGCTAAATTCAACTCTGTTTCGTGGTCGTCGGCGATCTGGAGTTCCCCCTTTCCTCCTTCCCCTTTGTGCATCTCACAGCGCGTCGGCTCACACGACGCACACCTTGTAGCCGCGTACTGGTTGTTTTTCTGAAGGTAAAACTGTGTAGATGCACTTATCTGTTTTGTTTTGTTTGTGTGGAGCTCTTGTTTGTGCCTGCTGTCAGGCCCCTTAACGGTCCAGCCACGTCCTGTTTGTAATAATCTCCTTCTTTCTCTCTTAAGGGGACAGTACCTTTAAAAACAGGAGCGAGCCGACCCCTCAGGGCTTCAGGAAAGGGAATTGGCATTGGGGTAAATGAGCCTTTTCATCCATTATCATTTCACTCATTTGCTTTTTATATGGCCCCAGAGATCCACCAGGCAGGAGCAGTCTGAGGCAGGATAGGACACACGACTGCCACCGGTTGAAGTGTATGTGTGTGTGTGTGTGTGTGTGTATGTATATATGTGTGTGTGTGTGTGTGTATGTGTATATATCTATATATACACACACACACACACAGAGTACGGAAAGTATTCAGACCCCTTTAAATTTTTCACTTTGTTTCATTGCAGCCATTTACTAAAATCAAAAAAGTTCATTTTATTTCTCATTAATGTACACTCGGCACCCCATCTTGACAGAAATGTAGAAATTTTTGCAAATTTATTAAAAAAGAAAAACTGAAATATCACATGGTCATAAGTATTCAGACCCTTTGCTGTGACTCATATTTAACTCACATGCTGTCCATTTCTTCTGATCCTCCTTGAGATGGTTCTACTCCTTCATTGGAGTCCAGCTGTGTTTAATTAAACTGATTGGACTTGATTAGGAAAGGCACACACCTGTCTATATAAGACCTTACAGCCCACAGTGCATGTCGGAGCAAATGAGAATCATGAGGTCGAAGGAACTGCCCAAGGAGCTCAGAGACAGAATTGTGGCAAGGCACAGATCTGGCCAAGGTTACAAAAGAATTTCTGCAACACTCAAGGTTCCTAAGAGCACAGTGGCCTCCATAATCCTTAAATGGAAGAAGTTTGGGACGACCAGAACTCTTCCTAGACCTGGCCGTCCAGCCAAACTGAGCAATCGTGGAAGAAGAGCCTTGGTGAGAGAGGTAAAGAAGAACCCAAAGATCACTGTGGCTGAGCTCCAGAGATGCAGTAGGGAGATGGGAGAAAGTTCCACAAAGTCAACTATCACTGCAGCCCTCCACCAGTCGGGGCTTTATGGCAGAGTGGCCCGACGGAAGCCTCTCCTCAGTGCAAGACATATGAAAGCCCGCATAGAGTTTGCCAAAAAACACATGAAGGACTCCCAGACTATGAGAAATAAGATTCTCTGGTCTGATGAGACCAAGATTGAACTTTTTGGCGTTAATTCTAAGCGGTATGTGTGGAGAAAACCAGGCACTGCTCATCACTTGCCCAATACAATCCCAACAGTGAAACATGGTGGTGGCAGCATCATGCTATGGGGGTGTTTTTCAGCTGCAGGGACAGGATGACTGGCTGCAATTGAAGGAAAGATGAATGCGGCAAAGTACAGAGATATCCTGGAAGAAAACCTCTTCCAGAGTGCTCTGGACCTCAGACTGGGCCGAAGGTTCACCTTCCAACAAGACAATGACCCTAAGCACACAGCTAAAATAAAAAAAGAAGTGGCTTCGGAACAACTCTGTGACCATTCTTGACTGGCCCAGCCAGAGCCCTGACCTAAACCCAATTGAGCATCTCTGGAGAGACCTTCACCATCCAACCTGACGGAACTGGAGAGGATCTGCAAGGAAGAATGGCAGAGGATCCCCAAATCCAGGTGTGAAGAACTTGTTGCATCATTCCCAAGAAGACTCATGGCTGTACTAGCTCAAAAGGGTGCTTCTACTCGATACTGAGCAAAGGGTCTGAATACTTATGACCATGTGATATTTCAGTTTTTCTTTTTTAATAAATTTGCAAAAAATTTTACATTTCTTTTTTTCTGTCAAGATGGGGTGCCGAGTGTACATTAATGAGAAATAAAATGAACTTTTTTTGATTTTAGCAAATGGCTGCAATGAAACAAAGAGTGAAAAATTTAAAGGGGTCTGAATACTTTCCGTACCCACTGTATGTATGTATGTATGTGCGTATGTATGTGTATGTGCGCAACGTGTTGCGCCGGTACAAGACCGAACCGTGACTGTATCAGAATAGGGTCGTATGTCTCTGGCTCCGGGTCTCTTTGGGTGCTCCATATTGTGCTCTTTCCCCTCCTTAATTTGAGCATGTTTCACACTCGGAGGGGAGAGGTGGTGGTGTGCTGTTTTTGTTTTTGGTCCAACTCATGCATTAACACTGGTGTCTTGCTTCTTCTCTTGGCACACTCCCTGCTCCTTTACTGTCGCTCACTCTTGTGTTTTCTGTCCCTCTTTTCCCTCATAAATCTCTCAATCTTGCCCTCCTCTGGCGCAACGTTGACTCGTTTATTTTGCAGATCCCCAGTTCGTGGTGTACCAGCTGAAGGTGAAGATTCACACGTCGAACCCGGCGCACACGCGCCGCGAGGACAAGCACATGTTTTTCGAATTCCCCCAGCCACTGCCAGTTTGCGGAGACATCAAAGTGGAGTTCTTCCATAAACAGAATAAGATGATGAAGAAGGTTAGTTGTCTTTAATTGCAGCTTAATTTAACATGTTTCTGTCATTAAGAGCTTATTTCAGGGTGTCGACAATTATACCTGTTAAGTCTGGCACCATTCTGGGTTTTTATTTTTACTGTCAACAAATCCCATGAAAATACATAAATGTAGTTATTTTTATTGCAAAAGCCCAGTAATAGTGTATTAGTTCGTGCCATAGACGTCTTTTGTTGGTGGAGTAAAACAGCGTTGGTTTAGATTTTATATTGAGTTTTGTTGACGATGAGAATATAGCCGGCCGTAATGAGAAGTTCCTTTTTGAATCCTCCGCTTTGCCCAATTCCTCACGACATCTCCTCTCGGCAACCTTTTTTTTTTTTTGCCCCCGTAGGATAAAATGTTTCACTTCTGGGTGAACACCTTCTTCATCCCTGGACCAGAGGAAAGCGGGGACAAGATGGAGAACGGGGCGGTGAACAACGCAGACAGCCAGCCGGGGGTACCGGCACCGGGCCAGCCGCAGAGCGCCGACTGCAGGGACGGCAGCAGGGAAAGCGACCGGGACTACCTCATCCTGACGCTCACGAAGAACGACTTGGACAAGGCCAACAAAGACAAAGCTAACCGCTACTTCTCGCCAAACTTCAAGGTACGCATTTCATTTGGCTATTTGCTCGGATGAGTCTGTTAAATCGGCCAAAGAGCAATGATTAAGACTTGTTTATGAGTATTGTCTTTATTGCACAGACTGAAGTTAGTTTCTGATTTGTAATTCCAGGTGAATTTGTATTTTACGAAAACCGTGGAGGATTCGAATTCTGAGGCAAGCACTTCGACATCCGTCACCCCGGACGTTAGCGACAATGAGCCAGACCATTATCGATACTCTGACACCACTGACTCTGATCCGGAAAATGAACCTTTTGATGAAGAGCAGCACACGCAAATCACAAAAGTGTGAACTCTTTTTAAAACAGGAAAAGAAGAAATTATACACCAGAAAAAAAAGGAAAAAACTTGAATATAAACTCAAAAGAAGAACCTTTGTCCCTTCCCTCCCCCAGACGGCAATAGAATATCATCATGTCAAATGCCAACTTTAGGGAAAAAAAGATAAATATCCTGACCAATATATTGTTTTTTTTATTTTTCTTTTTTTTCTTTGGCGCGGCCATGTACCATGTGCAAGGTATTGACACTGTTGCCCCATGGGAAAAGGTGCTGTAGCTATGAACATGTGTTTCTATATATCTATATACATACGTCTATGTATATACATATATACATGCATATATAAAAACTTTTTTGTGTCAAAGACAATGGAAACCACAATCAGGAGACGGGAGTTGAAGTGTGGGAGAAGAATGATATACTAGGACTATGCTGCTCCTTCTCCTGTCTAAATAAACCAAGGCCAGTGCTGCAGTCACTTTGTTTCACTCCCTCTCTTCTCCCCCCTCCTCCTCTCATCTTTTACTCTCCCTCCCCTCCATCTTATCCTCCTTCCTATCCCCCTTTACTGTGAATGCTTCTTGTGCTCTTTGCAGGCTGTCTCACGTGACTTTTGGTCTTTGTGCAGTGCAAACTGCATGCGGGCAGTGGGTTTGGAGTGGGCGGGGTTATGAAGAGGCTGTGATGATGTCTAAAGCATTGCCATTCCTGTCCCCACTGTGTATACGTTTAAATTATGCAGAACAAGGCATCCCATGTAATTGTTAATGTTTTTTTTTATCCTAAGATAATAAAAATATAATACACAAAACAGCAGGGAGACAAGTGTTTGCAATAATGTCGACACTACGTTTAAAGGACAATGGTGATTTGCATGTATTTGGAATTGGCGTCCATCCCTAATAAATGTATGCAATGTTGTCTTTTCTTAAAGAAACCAGCCTTGAGATGTGTCTTCTGCGTGGGGTTCCCTGGTGCTTTGAGTCATACTCAGACAATTACATCAGAGGGTTTATGTAATATTCTCCCTTTGCTGTTCACAGTTAATGAAAATCATGCAGAACGAAGATGTATTCTGCAACAAGCAGTTGAATCGAAAGCAGTCTTTTAACTAGGCGAGGTTTCAAGTCGCGCTTTTAAGCAACAGCCAGCCGAAACCTGAACTCTGGGCGTGTGAGAGGTGGAGGAAAATGTGCACAAGCGCTGCACTTGATAAGGAAAATGCTGTAAAGCATGTCGCTGGAGCCGCGTTCACAGTAACTTCCTGCTTTAAAGGTCAGCGCTGCAAATAGCGGGTGGGACTTGAGGTAGGGAAGTGATGGAAGGACCATTATTAAAAGCTCACTTCAAGCAAACGCGTGACCCAACTAGGGGGCGGAGCATCTGCAGTCTATCGATGTGTTGATTATCGTAGCAACAGGTTGAGGTTCAGACTCGTCTGCTAACTGAAGTTGAATAGAGACGCTTTTGTTTTTGCTAGTTCTGCAAAGTTAACATTTCCATTTCCTGAATTGCTTTCAAAAGCAAGCTGACCTCTTGACGCAGACGTTAATGCGCTAAAACCGAGCCACCAGGTGCTGCTGGTTAGTCGAGGCGTTCGCCACATGAAATGAGCAGAGGCAGGCGCGAGGGCTCCCAGCCCGGGAGCGAGGAGCGCGAGGCCTCGGGTAGACGGAGCCCCAAATGAAAGAGTAACAGGATTAACGACCATGTCACTGTGATAGGAGAGCAGAGAGTGGCGAGACCCCGGCTAAAGCATGGCCCAAAGTCTCCCGATAATAAAATAAAGTATGAATTAAACATACATATATATATATGAAATGCTCCACCCCTAGGCAGGCAGTCACGTAATCCCCTTCTGCTCTATTAAGACTTGGGTCCTCGGCTCCTTCGCGTTGATAGAGACATCAAAGCCGAAACCAGTGCAGCGTCAAATGAGACGGGCGGCAGTCGCAGGGGCCCGACTGTAATTGGCTGAGCCGAGGAGGAGGGAGAGACTCCGGTAGATTAATAATGAATGTGCTGTGCTGGGTCGAGAGAGACGTCTCGGCTCTCCACAGGCAGGCGAGACTGAAGACGGGCTGACTTCAGTGGAGCTCGAGAGTCCACATCTTTGGCCTTTGATTGCCCTCATCACATACACAGACGCAGACACGGCGGCATCTGAAATATTAATCTAATCAATATACTGCTTCATTTGTATGTCTTGAGCGCTGGCTCCTCTGAAAGTTTTTGTTTGGGTTTTTCTGCCTCAGCCACCTCTCTGGAGAGGCCAAAAATATGGAGATCTGAATATTTACTTCATGTGGGTCAGATATGACACATCATACAGCCAAATAAACACTCGATACTGAAAAACTGTTAACTGCCATTTCTCCCACCAAGCCTATCTGTTTTGGACGCCCCATTTCCAAAAAGAAGATTCAAAGTTAGACATGACATAAACGTTTCATTCTACATTCATTAAACTTACGAGATAGCCTACGAGCTCTAGATCTAGATTATACTAGAGATAATCAACATTAGGAGTTGGGTCAAAGCTGTGAGAGACTATAGGCGTCGTACAACGGCATCTAAAGTGGTGAATAGTTGTGGCAAATGCAACTCATTAATTCATGAAACGAATCCGTGCGAAATATTCACGTCAAGTTCAACTTTGTCAAAGACCGGAGAGGCACAGTGGAGGAAGCTATACGTAGCATATTAGCTGTGTTGCACCATTCACTTTTATTCAACCTTCCTCTGACAAGTGTGAACTGCTCAACAAAGGATGGAGAGTTGTTTTATTGCTGTTCTGACGCCTTGATAACTATTCTTTCTGAAAACGACACGACGCGTATGTTTGGTTGTCACTATTGAGAGGGGTCAGTGGTGCATCTTTTGAATGGACCCTGTAAACGTTTTGTCCAGTTGGTGTCAACTCTTTATCTTCCCTCTTCGATGACCGTTTCATTGAACAAAAATTGTGTCCAATGGTGAACAAAAAGGCCAGAAGGGGAGTGAACTGATCAGTAGAGAGGAAATGGAGAGAATCTCCAGAAGCTACTGCGACTGACTGCGAGCAAACCCGGCTGGATGGCAAGTTAGCAATTAGCTCGCCACAGCTAACAGCAGCTCACCAACGAGCTCTGTGACAGTCACAATGTTTCAAGAACCACATATCTTGCAAAGACGTACGGATTCATTTCATTGTTCTGGTTGGTGGTTGTTTGGTTCTGGCTTAGTATCTCATAATATTGTTTTACCGTAGGCATGTATCATGTATAACCTTTCACATTTTATTTTGTTTTTGTTTTCTAGCCTTCCAGAGTCCATACATCAAACCACAGTGAAAAGAAGAAATATAAAAAAAAAGCACACCAAAATATTGAGATTTAAGCTTAGAATTATGACCAATGAGGGGGTGGGGGAGTGTGGGTGTGTATATGTGTGTGTATGGAGGGGGGTCAGTCTGGCCTACAAAGACAAGATAAACCCAAGCTGGTAACCCCATTTCCCTTCCATCTGTTGGTAGCAGTTCAGTTGTCGAGCATGGCTGCAGTCACCCGGACCTGGCAACCCATCCCCCAAGCCCTCGTTCTCTGGCTGACTGCACAGCTGTGTTGCGTTTGGATTAGGCCAAGAATAAAACAGGAAGTAGAAATTAAACAAAAGCTTAAACACACACAGAGAGAGAGAAACACACTTACACACACAGGCAGTGCAAGTTACCAAAGACTCGGTAGCAGCAGCAGCAGCAGCAGCACGAGTGACGGCCAGTGGAAAAAGTGCACACACACACACACACACACGCGCAGAACCATCGCACATACACAAATATACTAGAGCATGAACAAGGTCGTACTCTGCCTCCCACAGACTCGCATAAGCCCGGGCAGGACCACAGGCGTATCATTTCTCTGTGCCCACACTCATGCTCACACATATGGTCTTTTTACGTATGCTAAGTGCCTCTCTGCCTCTATACTCCCCTCTTCACGGTGGTCTGAGGAAAACTAGCAAACACGCCCAATCAGTCTCGGAAGCAGGCCAGTGTAACGTTGCAGGTATGGGAGTGTGAGATTATATTCATAACACAAATGTCTATGAATGAGATGAAGACAACATGAACTCTGATTACCGAGTGAGCACACTTCTTTTCTTTACAATTAGTCCACTACAATAAAGCTGGAATCCCATCCAGCGCTTCTCTGAAGACAAATATTAAAACAATCACTACTTTCATCAGCACATTATTAAACATATGAAAACCTTATGGTCAAAAGCAGCAGGAGACTCATTGACACTAACACTAAAAATAATACAGTATATTAGGTGTTGGATGTTCTCACTCTGCTGTCCTTGTTTGACATTTTAGCTTTTGAAAGTGTCACTATCTTATCTGCTGTGAACTTGCTTCAGCTTTTAGCAAGACCTCTGTGTGTGTTTTTTTTTTCTTCTTTTTGTGTGAATGCACACAGGAACTATGGTGAATGAGGAAGTGGAATTGGTAAGAAGAAGGACAACACGTAGCTGTACGCATGCATGAAGCAACAGTTGAGCTGGCAAGGTGCACTTTAATGGAATATCCATTGAAGTGCCTCTCGTTGGACCAACTGTTAATGAATTTACGGTAAATGTTTTCAGATGTTATTTTTACTGTCAAGGCCTGAGTCAACTAATGAGTCACACCAGCTCTGTTTTTTCAGTGTGTGTGTGTGTGTGTGTGTGTTTGTTGACATGGATATGCCAGCATGCTTGTCAGTCTCTGTGTGTTTATGTGCGTCTTCATGAATAAGAGAAGCACATGGAAACACTTACTGTATTGCTGTCGCTGCTGACCCCACCCCTTCCTCAACACACACACACACACTGCTTATTCTCTCTATGTGATCAATGCAGAGCCCATATGTGTCCATTGTACTGAAAAGCCCTCAACATGCAGAGCCAGAGGCAAGAAAACACGGAGAGAAGCGTATCAGCTATACCAGCGAGCTCTACATACATACATCCAGCTCACATGCACACACACACATTTCTACATGCACAACAGGAACTTGCATTGTGTTTAGGAAACCCAGTAGTGAAAAGTGCTTTTGCTGCAGGGCTTTTATGTACATCTGTGTGTGAAAAACACGAACTTACGAGTCAGTGTGCTCATCAGATTTTACCTTGACAGGCTTTGTTCTCCACCTGACTTTTACCCTGAAATCTTAGAGCCGGCATAATCCTTCCCACAAGCCTCCTCCTACTCCTCCTCGCTCTCTTCCCTCTCTCCATCTAGCGTCACCATGAGGGTACTATGAGGCATATGTGCTGCTGATGACAGTCTCTAATCCTCACGCCTTTGACTGATAGTTACCCGCGCACTCCTCATCCCCATCTCATCCTCGTACACCGAGAACAAGGGAGGGAGACACCAGGGTGTCGGCTGATACCCTGCTCAGCCTCCGAGTCCCCCTCCGCTCTCATTCTCTCCCAGCTGAGAGTCATTATCTGAAATGACTGATGTGAGAGCGGCTGATGGACAAGACCGATATTAGTGTTTGGGGCTGGAGAGTGAAAGTCAGAAAATGGTACTGAAGACTTTCAGAGTTTCAGAGTTTGGCTTCAGGGTTTTACAGCTCGTAAGATGAGGTTCATTTTTTTTATTTGTTTCCATCACAGTGACTCTCATTTGATCACCTTCAGCCAGTAATGCATCAAGAGATCTTTCTGCATCTTTCTGCAGTTCAGGTCTTCCCGTGGGTTAAAGTTAGCCTTTGTGCAATAGAAACAGACTTGTCTGTGTGGAGCGATGTGGAGACTGTATCTCTCCTCAAATGAAATAAACATAAATACCATATTTCCATCAAGTTTTCTACATGATGTTCCATGTAGTGACTATTGACTATTTTTTGGCCGGACTCAGTGACTTCCTAAAGTCTTCAGTGGTTGCCTGGAAACCACACAGAGACAACAAGACTGATTCTGTTTAACCTTTGGACAAAGCCAGGCTAGCTTTATGCTAAACTAATAAGCATATTTCCCAAAATGTCAAACTATTCCTTTAAACAGTTGCCCAGATAGTACGCCGGTTTCCTCTCGGATTAAAGATATCGAACATTGTGAATTCTGTCAGCCAAAACGTCTCTTTGTCTAATCTATTCAACAGTACGGTATGCATTCATTAAAAACCTTTCTTCCTGTCTGCAGATGTCTACGGGTAAAGCTATTTTTTTCACCATATTGGCCGATACCCCTGGAGAAGCAGTGTGCGATGGAAATTTCTGGAGTGTGTGTGTTTCATACTTGTACAAACAAGTGACATACTTTCTGGAGGCCGAGTGGACGTCAGTCACGGGAGTTGTCCATCCTCTCATTCAGATCCTGCCAGTCAACCAGCCACTCAACCAGCCAGCCAGAGCTTTTTAAAGGGCCTGTGATTTGACCGAATCCCTTGTGTGTGGGGGGGGGGGGGGGATTAGGATTAGCAGCTGTTTCCCCTCAAACACTGGAGAAGATACGCTGCAGCTACACCACGCTGATGGCAAATTAATAGATGAACAGAACGTGCGTGTGTTGTCTCAGATAATGTGCTAAAGCTCCTCGTTTCATAAATAGTGGGTGAAGGTGTCCTTTTCTTGAACCCGGCTGTGTGGATCTGCTGTCACACACACACACACACACACACACACATACCGAGAAGCAGGGAGGGAGAAGCAAAGGCATATTGCGGCCGTGAGAAAGGTTTAAAACATCATCACTTTAATCTGGGTGCACAAAGCCAGCTACAGATTATGCTTCTGCCTCTCAAGCGATTCTGCTGCAGATCTGGTTTAGATGACCCCCGCTAACACCCTCAGAGACACACACACACACACACACACACACACATATGATATCCACATCCATGCACCACAGCATCCCAAATACACATACACACAGAGGACACCCATAGCACATGCTCACAGCCGCAGACAATAACAGATAAACACACCGGCTTATGTCGGTTCCACTAGCGACCATTTAAGCAAGACACAAAAAGCCCAGACTGTTGTGTAGCTAACAGGTTTTAAGGTAAAAAATGACACAATTGCTGGTGTGAAGAGACAGCACACAATGTGGCCGTCCCCGAGACTGTCACAGAGAACACCTGAAGCGAGGATGGCACAGCGGTGATGCTGTCAACATATAAAAAGGGCACAAATGCTCGTGTGAATTATTGAAAAATTTGGTGAAACTCCTCCACTTGTGAACCTGTGTTACCTGTAATAATGGAGCTAAAGCACCCCGACGTAACACGCAGAGTTTTGGCTTGTTTAAACTGCAGCACCAACCACACAATTAGCTCCCTGTGAGTTAATGACTAGTCTTCTCTATCGCTTATAAAAACCCAAAGGCCACATTGAATGCAGAGAGAACCCAATTCAACCCTGTCTGGCATTTCTGTCCCAATATTGAACTATTTCAGCTCACATGATTGACCTACTCTGCGTAATTTACAATATATATATTTTTTTTTTAAAAAGCTATCTCATTTATATTTAATGAGAAATATGCATTATTTAAAGCAATCTACATTGAACTAGAACTTAACCTTTGCTAACGAGAGACGGAACGGAAAGGGAGAACGGACGCTGGAGAGAAAAAGGATATTAAAATTGAGCGAATTTGACGGCGGTTCACCACAATACACTCGAGACCTGAAGGATGAGTCAGAGAGGAGATGGCCGTATCAAAGAAAATTGTGAGAGCAAAAGACATTAGAGGAAAGGTTTCAAGCTCAAGTAGCATGCTGGTTGAACTTAGCTCACGATTTTGAACACAGAATAACATTTGAACAATGTCATTGTATCTCAATCAGCCTCAGGAGCACCGAAGCTCATGGAAAAGTTACTCTCTGGCGAGACAACGCTGTGTTTTGTCTTTCGCCTGTTTTTGCTCAACATTTCATGTGAGCCTCGATCTAATTGGTCTCACCCCCACTCCACTTAAGCCATTCGTGTCTTTACGTTGAGCCGATGTGGCAGATTTCGTTCTCTTTTACACTTTTACAATTGTAAAGCTTAACCACTCAAACCGCATTGGAAAATGTCCCCACATCCTTAAATAACAGTTACGTATGTGGTGTGTGTGTGAGTGTGTGTGTGTGGGTGTGTGTGTGTGTGTGTGAAAGAGGGCGAGAAAGAGGTAAAGAGAGTGAGAGCACACCCTGATGTTTACTGTCTCCAAATAAAGACTGATGGCACGTGCGCACGAATACAGTATGTGTGTGTGTTGGAAAGCTACATTCTTAATTTGTGACATCGAACGCATGACATGAAAATGTGCAATCAGCTCCTGCAGTCGAGATGTTAAAAACTGCCATATCTAAATAAATGTCAGTGCATCCAGATACATGTGGGACACACACACTCACACACACCACCTGTGACATTGCCACTCGTTTCTGCGCGAGCTCCAGTACAAGTCAGATAAATCACACCGAGAGAACGTGCCTTAAAGCTGCCGTGTGTTCATTCTGCGACACACAAAAGCCAGATTTGATTAGATTGAATATAAGGCAACAGAAAGATGGTGCACAGTATCATCTCTCATCTCTGTGACGCCTTACATGTCCTGATGCAATACAGGAGACGTAAACACGCCATTTCACATCATCACAACTAACCCAACATCACGCTCTTTCTGCAGGATTTCAACCATGACAGAGACCTCCATCAGATAGAAAATGACAAAGTGCTGAGGTTTCATGTCTTTTCACTTCCTCTGTGATTTCTTGAGAGAGAGAGAGAGCAAGAGAGAGAGAGAGAGAGAGAGAGAGAGAGAGAGAGTGTGTGTGTGTCTGATAAAGTGAGAAAGAGAGGCCCTCTCTATACTTGAACACTCACCACTACCACAAATAAGAGTGTGATTCATCACTTCCTTCCTATTTAAGCACGAAGAGTGCAACACCGGAGGGTGTAAACCAAACAATACAGTTCAGAGCACCACGCCCCTCTGCACAGTTGCACTATACATGCACCTGCACGCCTCTATCACACACAGCATGGTTATTTTTGACTTGATATGAAGAGCATTTCGTATGTAGTAAATCAGCTTTTCTAATCATTCAAGTGTATGTGTGAAGCTTCTCCGTGTGCTTGTGTACGTGCAGTATGTGTTGTGTGTGACAGGGCCTCCAAAAAGTTCTGCTTTCGACCTCTCGTGCCATCTGCTAGTGACAGGGCAGAAATGCAAATCAGATGCAGTCAGATAATACACCACGCTCGCTCCCTTCATTAGAGCAGCCTACAGAAATAAACTAGGTCAGACAGACCAGCAGCCAGCTGTGTGTGTGTGTGTGTAATAAGGCACATGCGCCTCTCTTTGTGTGGGGAGACAGCTATACGTGTGTGTGTATGTGTATGTGGGGGATGGGTTTCCAGTTAGCAGTGCGGGTTCATAATATCCTTACTTGTGTGATAATGCACCCTGAACAGTCCCCAGTAACATATAGACAAAACGGCAGCTCATCCAGTCAGCACTCCTTCAAAGATGTCAGACAGAGAAGGCCCTTCTGGGCCCTGTGACGGGGCGAAGGAGCTGGGTGACAAATAGCGGCTCTTATCTGAGGCTGAAATTAGCCACAGCCCGAGCACAACTGATAGGGAGAGCGTATTAAACTCTCGAAAACGAACCACCCGGGAGGGTGATGCAACGCAGAGGCAACACTGGCGTAATGCAGACAGATGCGTCCTCCTCTCTCATATCGCTGCGACGCCTCTGAATTATGAATGAGGCCCCGCGTGCACCTCTTCAATGCAAAAGCCTTCTCCTCTTCACGCTCACAATATGCTGTTTGTTTTTCGCTATAACACCTCGCACTCAAAACGCGGCCTCCCCCGTCGTCACTGTTGGTTGTGCTAAAAAGTCTTAAATGAAGGTTAAACGGAGTATTTCAATCACCTTTGTCTGAGGACAGTCAAACAGCGCACATAGCAGACATGCAGGCTTATAGGTGCTGATCTGAGACAATTAGATTGCTTGCTATTGCATTTGAGGGGCTGAACTGATTTAGGATTTACAGGCAACTTTCTGGCAAATGCAGTTTTTGATCTAATTATTGACAGTAAAGCTTCAGTTCCGTGTCCTTCTATGTGGTTGCATCCTGATGCTGCAGGGTATTCTGTGAGTTTGTCTTATTTTAAAAAAATCATGCTGCACAAAAACACATATAAATAAGAATGTATTTACTAAAAAGACTTACGCACGTCTTTCATAAATTCATCACGAGTTTTAAATCTTGTCAGAAAATAAAACTAGATTCCAAACCAGGGTTGTGAGGTTTCTTTGACTCATTATATGTGATACACATTGAGCAATATGAGCTGAATAATAAATGACTGCGTGCCTTTCAGAATACTTTCAAACGTGGGCCTTCTATTTATAGACGCTCAAACATTTCCTTCTCCAGCTTTCTGTTTTCTTTCTTCCTCCAACTGATTTCAGGCACAGATTGTAAATTTGGTCACAAGGGAGGGTCAGTGATTCTCGTTTCCTGCCGCTTGGTCCTCTTTAACCAAAATGAGTCTCCGCTCCCTGAATGCTCTCGAGTTCCTCTGAGGTATCTGCAGCCCCTTGTTTGTCTTTATCTGCGTGTGTATGAATCGCTGCGTGCTCACACCAGCTCGTGATGTGCATGTGTGTGCAGCGTGTCTGTGTCTGTGTGATGCATGAAGTTAGATGAAAAGGTGACATGAGATGAAAAGGTTAATATTTTCCAGGCTGGTGGGTGGGAGGTGATAGCCATGTGTGTTCATGTGTGTAAGTGCTGTGTGTGTGTGTGTGTGTGTGTGCGTGCGTGTGTGTGTGTGTGTGTGTGTTTTCTGTGTGGGTGAAATAGAAGAGTTTCGTGTTCTCATCTCACTGTTTTTTTCTCTCTGTTTGTTTGACTATCTGAACACAAAGTTGTTGAAGATTTTATCATATTTCTCATGAACTATTGCACACGAAAAGAAATCCGATGCTCGTATCTTGTGACTGTTTATCACTGTCTTTTGATTCTAATCCAGATGTGACATTTCTGAACATGTTCTGTTATTAGAATAACAAAGTGAAAGGATTGTGCAGCCCTGTGCAAAGTGTATCCACACGCTGGAAGTCAGACGATGTAGATCACCGTTTCCCAACCTTTTCTGTCATGTAGCACCACGGTTCTGTACAGAGGAACTTAATTAACCCTCCTTTGACGCCACCTTTTATATTCCGAATGTTACACTTGTGAAAATGTAATACAATACAATATTTTGCACTTTCCATTATTAAGTAGTTTTGGTTTTAGTTTGCATTTGTAATACTACTTGAAGGAGCAGAAGCTGGATTATCAGCCATGTATCCATTACTTTTAACCGTTTCAACCTTAAATCCACCAGTTTCAACTGTGTAATCATTACTCAACTGCAGTTTCAACTGATCTCCTCGCTATAACCATGTTAGTTTTCACACATTCTCAATATTTTGTTACAGCGTTACAGTTCACTTAATATTGTATATACTTTTTTTGTTTAAACAAATGTTAATACCACGTACTCCCTGGCAGCGGCGGATGTAGCCTTGACTGAGAATCTCTGATGTAAACCTCAGAAACGAGGTTAAGGGGAATGAGAGGAGCACAGACATATAAAACGTTCATTTATTCTGCACGAGGGCGGACTCAGAAATAGGAGAGGGGTTGTCCTCGAGGTCAGACGCCCTTTCATGTTATGGTTGAGACGAACAACAAACGGCTGGAGGACGGAGAGGACAGGTAAAGGACAACACAGGCAGGCTTGGACTCAGTTTGTCCCGGCCTACAGGCTCGGCTCAGTCTCTCCCTGCTGCCGCTCTGTTTTCATTAAGTCCCTAACTGGATTTTCCAATATCAATAGTCCCAATAAATCCATCTCTATGGGACATTCAACGACATTATTCTTGTCTTTCCTCTGTGCTGGGGGAAAAGTGCTCGGCACAGTTGGGAACAAGATGTCCAATCTGCACTCCTCGCCATTGTCTTCCCCACCAGACAGCCCCAGTGAATGAATGCTCTCGGCCAAATCCCCCTTCCATGTGCAGACGCCGACTCCCTTGCCCACAGATGCGCTCGACTCCAATTAGGCAGACCGCTGGACGTGTTGCGAGGGGGGGGGGAGTGAAATCTCTCTGCACAGACATATCGTCTTGTGGCAGCTTTACAGATTCACGTCTTTTCATCTAGTTTGTCTGCATGTGTGTATGCTGGTGCTGAGGGAGAGAAAGACAGGGAGATCTTGTAGTTGCTGCTGACGATTTAGTGATGAACACAATCCTTACTTTTAATGTAAGGCACAAAGCTGCACTCAAACAAATGTCTGACTATCAGAGAGTGTGTGTGTGTGTGTGTGTGTCAGTGCTGCAACATGTTGCACGGCTTTGCACAGCCCTGCTGCTCGTGCAGTTACAGAGTGCACAGTACGCTTCAGATCTACAGAACTTGCTGAGCATTCCCCCTGAGACATGCGTCATCAGCACAGAGGTTATTTCCTGTAGTTGAAGAGCAGCATGAGTCTCTTCCTGTTCTGTGTGTGTGAAGAAGAAGCATCAGGTTAGTCCCCCCCGTCCCAGTTTCTTCTCTACTGGTCACATTACGAGGCAGACAAGCGGTTCGCAGTAGACATCTTGTCCTTATTTCGTCTTTCACTCTTAAAGAATTCAAGATATCCCAAATAGAGATATCCCTGTCTGAATAATCCAATACCACGCCTTCAGCTTCTGAACAGGAGCCCCGCATATACTGCCAGTCTCACCAGTCTGATTCTTTTTAAGGTGAATGTTTCAAATATTCACTTTGAGGCAGACTCAAGTGAGAACTGTCACGGTGGTTATGTTTCAATGTCAAGTCGCAGCAGTATAGCTTCTGTGAAGTGAAAGAGCGAAGCCGATCCCTTTGGAAGTATTCACCATTACCCTCAGTGCATTCATGGATTGTGATGACTACCTGTAGGCCTCGACGCTTCGGCTCTATAAAAGGAGTGCTCCAGCTCAAGTTACGGAAGAGACATAACTTTATGGAAGAAAATATCAAATATGAAGCGCTCATTCCTCAACATGCATGACATTTGAAACGAATAGATGCATCGTATACTTTAGAGGTGGGTATTTCAACGTGGCACTGACATGCATGCAGTAACATTTCTGGAAAACATTTGATTTTTGCTTTGCTGGTTATTCAGAGTTTCAGGTTAACACTGTTGTGACCCAATTTCCCCCAAAAAAGACCCTGTGCATCGTGATTATAGTTAACCAAATCTATGAAACCGACTATATTGCAATACAGCATTAATGAACTTCAGCACGCAGAATCAATCACGACCATAGAAGTGTTCTGTCTTTCCGTCTGGCGCTTCTTTTACCCAACCAGAAGAGCTGTTACCTTCTGCTTCCTCGGCTCATCTCCTCCCTCCTCTTCTGTGTCTCCGGGGAGGCTCTGCAACACGGTCCCTTCCAGCAGCTTCCTCCTAACAACAAAAAGATTGTCTTATTCCATTTTATTTTTCCTCCCCTCTATCTCAGTGGAGCCATTACTTTGCCTTATTCTGCATATGAGCTGGGGGGCGATGGGAAGGCGGAACAACATTGGCCGTGGATGATAATGTTCTTTCCACAGAGCTGAAATCTACGAGCTGCACTTTTCTGCTGGTGGTTTTGCAGCTATTTGGTTTTGTTGCAGTTCAGCAGAGTGGAGGAGAGTCGTGCTCTCATTGTGGCCTACTGGTAACAGTTGTATAGGCCGGTGTTACATTAAGCAGTAGCCCACTCAAAACAGAGAACGAGCAAACTAAATACAGGAGCTTGTGCCAAGAAGACCGTGTCCAACTCATCCACTTATTTATCCTCAAAGCTAGCAGCTGAGGGAGGAAGCCATCAATTCTAAAAGTATGAAGACTCCACAGCCACGCTAGCGGCTCTGTGAGGAAGTACTCTGGTACTGTGGTACTTTGAGCTAATGCTAATGTCAGCCTGCTAACATTCTCACGATGACAACGTTAACAAACTGATTTAGTATAAAGTTGATGATGTTCAGCATTCAGCTGAGATGGATGGGAATGCCATTAGCTTTGCACACATTTGCTCATAAACTTTGAGAAACAAAGATTTGACCTGGTGATGGCACTGATAAGTCCTGTCCGTCCGACAGTTGTGGAAACACTTCACTCAAAGAAAAGAAAGGTCAGGGAATCACCAAACGCATTAGTATTCATCCTCTGCGGACCACAAATGTCTGTAATAATTTTAATTTCATTGGTCATCCAGCCAATGGCTTTTGAGACGGAACCGACACTGCCACACTGCCATGCTGCTTGGGTGGCTAAAACAATTAATTCATGACTTTCTAAAACACCTGTGTGTGTGTGTGCGTGCGTGCGTGCGTGTGTGTGTGTGTGTGTGTGTTAATTTTGCTCTGTAAGTGGGCCAAATGAGCAGGCAGCAGACTGGTACAAATCCGACACCGGGACTCCCTGGGACTACAAAGGCCTGAAATTTGATACACTTGCAAAAACAACCAAATCCCACAGGAGTTCTCCTTCAAGTTAAGTTCTTATTCCCCAGCCAAATACTTTTTTCCTTCGCTTTTGTTCAAAGATAAATTTACTGTTAACTACACTTGGCGGAGATCAAACAAATATGGCGTTTTTTTTTTTAGGGGTATGAGGTGGATGTGTGAGGCATTCATTTCTTAGTGGCACAGACATAAAGCATTTCCTGCTACAGAAATGGCTTGTATGGCACATTAAGAACATCATTAATTCACTCCACAGTAACTTTATAAATCAAAGAGTGAGATTGCAATGATTCGTGTGTTATTATGGCACCAGGGTTGCAGCTATCCAGCTGTGCCGTGCTTTGCTTACCTACATAAGCTTTTTTATATCTTTATTGTGCTGATTCCCTGTTCAGGAACAGAAAAAAAAAGACAGAAATGAGTCAGTAACTGGTCGTGCTGATATGGCAAAGATGCATGTTTTTACACTTTACAACTGGGTGCTGACAACACAATTAAAGTATGATTTAAAAGGAATGCATTACAAAATTCAGGCAGGTAAGCTCGGTAGTTTAGGTCCAGGCCGTTTTGTTGTATAGAACATCTGCTGTTTGTATTCAATCTTTTAAACACTCTCTAGTTTGAATATATGTGACTATGAATTCGACTTTTAGCAAACTCCTCCAGCCTTCATACCTTACAAAGAGCAATATCACCCCCCAGTGGCACAATCTGAGGTGACAGTGAGTTTGAGGCCTATTAACCAGATCCATTGCTGCCATTGAGGTAGAGAAACACACGTGGTGCATGTTTTGAACTTGGTTACTTTTAGGGCCTACAAAAATAGTCGATAAAAGCCCTAGAAACACATTCCTCGTATCATGGAGAGGGCTTTGAAACACAATTTAGAACCTGTTGGTAAAAAAAAAGTACAGTCAATAGACAATGAATAAACAGCTAACTGACTAACGCCCTTTCTAATGCCCTGTATATGGCCCTAATGTCGGGGGTTTCCAAAACACAGAGATATTGCATTACATTTGGCAATGATGATAACCAAATTACAGCATAAATTAAGTTTTATCATAACATACAGTTGTGAACATACAGTAGAAACCCCTACAGAGCTGTTGACTACAGGCTATATTGTAAGCAGGCAGTGAGGGGAAAAAAAGTCCCATCTTGAGTCGCCGCCCAGTTCGCACTAGGCAGGGCATGTCCTACACCAGTTACATCATTCTATCAAGTAGCAGCAGGATGGATGCCGGTTCAAGCAAGTTCCCCGTGTGGTTTATCGCCTTTGTGTTGCTCTCGATCCATGTGTATGTGTAAGTACAGTGACACAGACAACTGATGTGAAGTGTGTGAGCTCGAAGTTACGCGGTATGTTACAGGTGTTACGTAGAAGTCTGTAAAGCTGGCCTTAACTGATTTTACCCCTGGATCGTGTTCCGGTGGTCTCTCGGTCAACGTTAGCAGTTTAATTTGGGTTAACGCTTCATTCGTAGTTAGAGACGACTGATACGGTTTGGGAAAAGGGATGGGTAGAGCTACGTGTGATATTAGATATAGATATATGTGGTTTTAAGGCTTAGGTGGGGCTCGAGTGAGCTTACTTTCACTTTCGTTTTTGTCGCTTCCTCTGCAGGGCGGAGGGGATCGAGAGCAGCAATCCCTGCGTCGATGGGACGTACGATGACAGCGGAAGGAGATGTTGTCTGTGTAGTACAGGTAGGTAGTGGTTAGGCTGTGTGTGTAGAAGTTCACTTTCAACCTAAATAATGTCTTGAAAATCAGTTCACACATTCTGCAGCCTTCTTTAATGAAGAGGGCGGCAAATAATCAAGTCTGGTTACAATGTGATTGACAGACTCTTTATATAGTGCAAGAAAACAACATTTTGATGCAGGGCCCTTTGACATGAGCCTCAAGAAAAGGTAAACAAACTAATAAATGCAGGAAGTCTTCCCTGAACATTTCAGTTTTTATTGTGCAATAAATTAACCACAGAGTACCTGATGCACATGTCATGGTCCTTTGGGCCCTTGTGGTCTGGGGCCCCTGGGCAGTATTTCATGACGTAATACGTCCCAGCCTCTTTACCTGTAAACTCAACCTGTGAGGTAGGTAGGTCTACATCGTACAAGCGAGTGGATCTTTTGTGTTGTTGGACAGAGGCCCATCACGCAAAACCTTCAGTCACTGCAGACAGATAACATGCATTTTAAGATGGTTTTTCTGGAAAAGTGGTACAGTATCGTCTAGAATATGTTTGTATGTGGCTTTCTGTGAAGGTGTGTAAATCATGAGCCATGTGTCTCCATACTGTAGGTCAGTACTTGAAGGACCACTGCACTACGGATCTACAATATGGAAAATGCGAAAGATGTCCTCCAAAAACTTACAGCAGTCAGCCTAATAACCTGGACTCCTGTGAGCCCTGCACATCCTGCTCACAACCTAATGGTATATAACAGGACATCACTGTTTCGTTAATTTTTATTTAGGAAAAATACAGTTCAAAGCCAAGTTTGGTCGGCCCCTCTAATGTCAGTTGTGTGGTTTTACCGTCCTTTTAGCCAATCTCGAGGAGAAGGAACCCTGTACCTCTGCCGTTGACACTAAGTGCCGGTGTAAACAGGATCACTATTGCAGCAGTGGCACAGAAACATGTATACTCTGCAACCCTTGTAAAGAGTAAGTTCTGCTCCTTCTAATATCCCTAAACTAGAAGATGTATATATAGCTTCTTAAAAACAGGGTCACAGCGTGTTTATTGTCCTGTTCCCATAGACTGCCAGCAGAATTTTAAAGAAATAATACATTTTGTCTCACTCATTCTTTCTTTTCTTTTGGTTAAAGGTGTCCGGAGGGCACCAAAGTAGCCTGTTCAGCCCACAATAACACAGTCTGCAATGGTAAAATTGAAGGTTTGGTTTAGTTTTGCATCATTGCACCATGATGGTCTCGGTTCGGAGATTGCCATGTAATTTATAAACAGAAGTGTTATAATTTTGTTTGTGCTAAAATATAATGTGTTTTTTGTGTTTCAGAGGTAAATAACAACGGGGTAATAATCAGCAGTATCGTAGGATCACTCATTGGAACTCTCTTAGTTGCTCTTATTGCATATTGTATATGCAAACGCTACCGTGAGTATTTCTCAACTGTATGTATATGTATATATATATATATATATATGTAGAGGACACTAGAACCTCGTGTGTTTCTCAATAAAACTAGGAAAGTTCAGTAATATTACCTCGAGGTTCTGTTCACGTTCAAATCAAACGCTTTTGTATCTACTCAATAATACATGTGTGTCTTTTACATGATTTATCTCATTAGGGACGAGAACATTTAACCCAGACCAACTGACAAATGTTGCTTCTGATGTGGTAAGTTATTCTCGTTATCTCTTTCATTCCGTTTGTAACCCTCTGACCAGCTGTTAAGACGTTTGTCCGTTGTCCTGTTTTATCTCTCCTCTGTTGTCACACGTGTACACATGTGCATGTATGATAAACACTTTTCTGTCTCTCCTCTAATGTTGACATAGCTGCCCCTTTCTATGGGAGGTGCAGGTTAGTTGTCTGAAACCTTTGCTGTCCGTGTTGGTGTCATTGCTCTGTGTCACTTCTACTGTGCTGTGGCGTGTTTGTAAAGCCTATGTGAGCAGTTTGTTATTTTATCACTGTGGCGTTAAATTACTACTAAATTAACATTCATGCTTCTTCTGTTTCACAGGAGATGCGGCAGCTTCTTAAAGGTAAGAAATGCCCCAGAAGTCCTTTTTGTATTAATGCAATATCGGACCTTTAATTGATATTTCTCTACACTATAGATTAAATACATGATCAATTGATAATCAGACTGCATTGACATTTCATTTTATGTCAATATTCAGTCTGATATTGTGCGTATGTTAGATGATTTCTGTTTGGGAGGGTTGTATTTTATTTAGTCTTGTCCTAACCAAGTAGTGAGGAACATATTATGTTTCTAAGTACTTACTTCTAACTGGTTAGTACAACACCAGACCTAAATTAATCACTGAAAACATTTAAGATGTGAGCAGCGATTTAGAGGTCTGGAAACAGGCCAGATTGGTGTTTTTTTGTCCATTAGAATCAAAATGCCTTTATCACATTAATCCCCACTTTCCCTGTCTTTAACGTATCTCCAGTGGTTGATCTCCAGCCTCACCGCTCTGACATTGCAAAAGCGATTGGATGGAAGGATATGCGGGATGTAGCAAGGCGCAGCGGAATATCAGAAAAGGATATTGAGTCTTGTCAACTGGACAACCCTGATGATAGTCAGGAGCAGACAGTTCAACTACTAAACAAATGGATGGAGAAGCAGGGAAAGGAGGCTTCAAAGAACTTGATCAAAATCCTTGATCAAAATGACAAAAGGACCACAGCAGAGAGGGTGATGGAAATATTGTCTAGCTCACAACTTCCTGCTTGAATGTGAGCACTTTTTAAATATTTGCAGTGCTGTCGGTATGAATTATTATTTTGAACTCAGTTTGTCAGTCTCTCTGTCTTGTACTTTGTGTTGGGGTCTGACATTGTGTGCTTAGAACAAAGACTCAGCTTTCACCTTGTGGCTATTTGAACAGAAAAAATGACTTGGGCCTGTTTGTTCAGACAAAAGCCTGATTTGAGTTTAAGACAACACCAACCCCCCGGGAAACGTTTTCACACCTACGTGTGAAATCTTCATCCCAATACTAAACTAGGGTCTCAGTGGACAACAGACACAGACACCCCAGGACTTCCTGTGATGCAGCTCTGCCTGTCCCTGAAACTACAAAACTCTCCGTCCCGTCCAGCTCTTGGCCCTTCTCGCCTGACTCGCGCCGGTGTAAGGAGGCAAGAACACAGCTTTGCTGCTTTTAAAAGAAAATCCTCGGCTACAGTATTCATTTTTGTTTTACAAAGTCCATTTGTGCCACAGCTTGTATTGTGTATTAAACCTCATTAAATGTATTTTTAGGAAACATTTCACTGTTGGCTCCTAATATGTTGTGAGTGGTCTATTGTCTATTGCTCATAGACAGATTTTTCTGTTCAGTCGTCCTTCCCTAATCTTAAAACCAGAATACCACAGACCATCTTCATAGAGAACTAATACACTTCTACTGCCCTTTCCTTGGCTTGTTGCGCTAACTGTATCTATAGTCATTTCATAAGTCCCACATTTAAAAGCAATTCTGGTGAAAATCGTACTCTATAAACTAAAATATTGGCCAAGTGTTACTTATAAGTACTTAGAAATGTGTATCTGTATTGTTCCTGCTATTTTACGCTCTTATTTTGTAACAGTAACATTACTGCACCCCTTAATACTTGGAATGCTGATTCAGCATGACATGTTGAACTATTCCTTGAAGTACATGTTTTAATGTAGTATGTTGAGGTATTATAAGTAAGTAAGGGGTTTCGGTAGTTCTTCCACGGTAAACTGCGTTTGTTTTAAGTCGGCTTAAAAGTGTGGAAATTAGCAATATTGCAAAGAAATGCTTTTATTTAGACCGTCCGCTGATGATTACGTTTTTAGGGGTTTCAAAACTACAGATTTTCTAATCATCCAAGTTCTGCAAAATAAAATAATCGACTATAAAATAAAAAGTTGGCTACATTTTCATGATTATACTTCCATACTTTTACACAAGTAACATTTTGATTGCAGGGTTCTTTGGAGTAGTTTAGTTAGATAAAAGTTAGTTAATGGTTTGTTAATGGTTAGTTAATATTTGTTTCCTCCAACAATATTTCCTATGTCACATTTTTTACAAGGTGACCGTATGTTTTGTATTCAAATGGATATAAAGGAATATAAAACTGTCAATAAAAGTAGGCCACACAAAATTGCACAATTACAGCAGCATAAGTGCAACCGACAGTGAGTCTTTGCATGTCAATGTGCACACCATTCATAACATGTTCACAGCCATAGACTGTATATAACAGGTCACAGCTCTATTTGGGATGAAGAGGGGGTAACTGGGCGGTGTCTCTGTCCATGGGTGGAGCGCATAGTCAGGAAATAAGTCAAGAGCTGCGAAATAGTTCCCCTCGTTGTTCACACAGGTTTTTCATGAGGCCGCTTTCACCGGAGAGAGCCGCCAACATACGTTTACCACCATGACCTTAGACAGAGAGCAGCACAAAGGTAGGTTTATCACCGCTTTCTCACACTTTAATCTTTTTAATGTACTTCTCTTCACGTTTACATCAACGAAGAGCGAGTTCAAAGTCGTTAAACATGCAAATGTGTTGCCCAAATGATGCTGCGTATATTTCCTGGAATGTAAACGTTTTAATTGTCGCTTTTTTTGCTTCAATGCTTAACACGAGAGCTACTACAGAGCCCAGTGTGTTAGATGTAAAGTGACACGTGTGTCAGGAATAACGTTTTTTTTTTTGCTGCCGCGACATTTCCGTGATGAGCGGATTACTATTGTGTTGCTGAGACAACAGAGGTGGTAACCGTTGGCAGTGTGTGTGTGTGTGTGTGTGAGAGGCGTCACTGTACACCGTTACGTCATAGTGGGTGTTTCAACTTCACATTGAGGCCTTCTAATGTACTTAGAATAAGTGCAAAAGTACTCCTTATTGCTACTTTTACTCAAATAAAAGTAGCAATATCACGTATCAAGTATGCTATTTCCTGCTTTCAAAATGACTACCCTACAAAAGTATTTGCATCAAAATAAACTTGCAAAAGTACTCATCATGCATAGTGATCAATTTCATATTAATTTATGTATTATTATTATTGGCTTTGACTTTTACTGATGCAACAATGCGTACATCACTTTAATGTTGCAGCTGGTGAAGGTTGATTCTGTAATATTACATCACAATGTAATAGTTGACTCCTTTTTTTGTATTTATAGTCTGAAGTACAATATTACCCTCCGAAATATAGTTGTGTAGAATTCTATTCAGTAATCAGTCATGTACCTTTAGTAGTTTTACTGTTACCAGAGTAGTTTTACATAGCGGCCTTAGCACTTAACGTTGTAACTGAAATCTTTCAGAGGAAAATTGAGTAGCACAGGATTCTGGCCTTGTTCATGTGGACTGCATGTTCTGTAACAACAGATGATCCCAGATGATTTTTAATGAACTATACTGCACAGGCCTCTCTCTGTCCGGCTTTGTGTTTGTTTGGATGGACTGAACCATGTAAGCGTTGGAAAACAGTCCAGTGAGTAAGTCATGGGAAGTTTCCCCGGCTCTGTGGCCGCACATACTCGGCCATTACCGCTGTCATTTTAACGCTCAAGTCTTGACAGAACAGCTCATGCTCTCATGATCTTACAGTGACATCATGATGTACGTGTACTTCCCATTTCTTGTTCACTTAGTTTGCCGAATGAAGGAAGCCTCAAACACCTTGTATTCCTTTAAAGATTATAATGGTGATGGTTAGATTCAGTCTATCCTCACCAGTGCAGTTCTCTCTTTAGCTTCTACTGAAAGCTTGGAACATAAGCAACATACTTATGTAATTTCCTCTTCTCTGCAATATATTGCAAGAGTTGTCGGTTATCTGACGTCCAGGAAAGAAGCTAATAGTGTCAGTGTTTCCCACATTGTTTCACTTACAAGCTGAATTTCATCATATATATAATCTTTTGGACATTTTCCAGAAAGGGAGGCATTACTCATTTTATTTTGGACAGAATGTTAACAGGATGTAAATGCTAACAGGCACAATGTTGGTAACTAAAGAGGGTTATCGGAGAAGGGGGACCAAAGGGACTGATACTGGACGAGTGCGTCACTCCCTGATTCACTCAGCCCACTGCCTCTATATTTAGAGGGATAATCTGTGCTTCCCCCTTGGGTGGAGTGCTTTACAAAAATGTTTATACACCATGATTTTCATTCATTTTATTCAGCACATCAACACTCATTTTTGCTAAATTCCACTTCCCAAAAAAACCCAAAACAATTTCTCTTTTTTTTGTTTCAGGGTCTGAGCTGCAGCTGCCCGGACGTCTGCATAAATGTGCGCGTTAGAAACGAGCTGATGATGCAGGGGGCCATTGCGCGGGTGTGTATGGTGGTGGCCGCTGCCATTTTAAACCACCCCTTGCTCCTTCCTCAAGAGAACGCCACGCTCCCGGACCAGGACGAGGAGCTGATGGCTCGGATGCGAATGCACGAGGAGAGGCTGGAGATGGAGCGGGCGAGGCTGGAGAAAGAGCTCTCACAGCTGGACTCGGAGCAGGAAGAAACCAGCTCGGAGGAAGATTACATTTGGTGCTTTTGGAGCGCTGTGTCTTTCGTTGTGTTCTTTGCTGTCGAGGTGGGCAGGGTGCAGGTTGGCGCCGACGCAGCAAATCGGCCAGTTGAGGATGAAGACGTGCTTTCTGAGGGGGGATCCGTCACCCCGAGGACGGTGGCGCTGGATAAGGAGATCCTGAGCAACTTCTGCGACAAATGCACCTACACTTCAGCCCACGAAAACTGGCGGGTGAGGGAGTTCGTCGAGGGTTTTGCGTACGACTTGCTGGATTCGCTCAGGAGCGTGTGTGACAGGCAGGCGGACATGGAAGTCTGGGACTTCGTCGGGATCGGAAGCATGTTCGAGTCGTGGAAGGCGTGCAAGCCGCTGACGTGCGACCTCATAGTGCCTTTCTCGCCTCCAGATCCGTACTCCTTCCAGTTCCAGCTGTGGTGCAGCCCCTCCAGTGACGTGCCTCCAGACATGCAGGGCTGCGGCAGGATAAAGGTGAGCAGGTTTGGGGAGAACCAGGAGGGCTGCGTCTGCGGCTCCGCTAACCTGGGAGAGGACATGCTTTGTCTGTTGCACGGCGAGGATGACGCAGTCCAGGTGGACCGCAGTCCCGATGAACTGCTGTGCTCCAGGAACACGCGCTTCTTAGCCAAAGATCAGGTCACGAAGTGGTTTCAGGTCTCGCTCACCAAAGCGTGGGGACGCATCTCTTACAAATACGACTTTGAGCTCACTTTTCCCAACCTGGACGCCGCCGGTGCTCTGAAGATCCAATTCCCTTCTGGGAAAGTGATGGTGATGAACATCATACCGGTGGTTCAGCTGGAGGACACAGACGCTTACTTTGTCTCGCACTTCCCGTCTGATTGCGACGGCTCTCCGGACCCGTGCTGGCCCCTCTCTTTTGCCGTCTACGAGCGGAATTTGCTGAAGCATTTCTCTAAACGCCTACCGCAGAATTCCTGTCATTTACACTGCCTTCAGATTGTTACTTTCCTACACAGGAAGCAGACGGCGCTCACGGGGAAAAGTTTCCTCACTAGCTACCATTTAAAGACCGCTCTGTTGCACCTGCTGCTGACTCAAAGGCCCTCCTCCGTGTGGAGCGTCGAGAGTACGGAGCACAGGCTCCGGGATGTGCTCGGCTTCTTGCAGAGGAGCCTGCACGAGAAGAGACTTCATCACGTTCTGATCGGGAACAGTAAAGTGCCGGAGGAAGTCCAGGTTCCCGAGATGTTTCGCAAAGCCGAGCCTGTCAATCTGTTCCGGTCCCTGGTGCTGCGGAGGGAGCTTCATGCAGCGACAGTCAGGCATTTCCACGAGATGTTGAGAAATGCGCCTGTGCTCATACAAGAGTACACGCACCACACTTACGCCACAGACTAGATGAAAGTCTGTGAGCTATGGCTTATTTTAGTTACAGCTGATATCTTGACACAAAGTATTTTTTTTTTTTTTAGCTGCAGCTGCTTTCTTCACACCTGACAAGGTAACCAGTGTGACTAAATGACTCCAATTCAACAACTGTAGGAGAGATTTTACAGTAGATATCGGTCAGCCTTTAAGAGAAGCAGCAGCAATCTAATTAAAAGATCATTTTAGAAATGCATTTGGGAAAACATTTGAACAGAAATACCTCTCATAATACGCCAGTCTAAACAGTATAGCAGTGCTTTGGTTTTCATTCATACTGTTGCAGATCTGATGGCAGCTATTAATAGTGCAATGTTTTGTATTGCTTATCAAAAAGCTTTTTATTTTGCCCGTTACATTTCTGCTCTGTTGTCTTCACTTTATTAAATTAGACTGTCTGGTGGTGGGGGGGGGTCCTAATGTAGTTAATTTATTAAAACAGACAGAAAATTCAAGCCAGTCATTACATCCACCGTTTTTATTAGAGAAAGCACTGGATCATTGAAAACACATCGAGTCAATTTACTTCACTGAACCTCATTTCCATTATGATTCCTATTTTTTACCTCAATAACAAAATCAATGGCCAATAAAAACACACCCCTTCAATGTCAACTCATCATAGTATTTGCTAACACACGACCCCCAGAGTAACACAATCAAAAGATGGGTATGAATAATAAACGGGACGGTTTTAAGCTTTTGGTCACTTCTTTTCTACAGGCCATAGTTGTAGTCGGGTTTCCCCTCCCCGAAGCTCTTGTTGAAGGCCTTGTGGGTGTCCACACTGTGCATTGTGGCTTTGACAGCCGGGTCCTCCAACATTAGCTCGGTCCACTTCTTCAGCTCAGGTGTGCCGTCAAGGAAGCTGCAAAGACAACGGGAATCAAAATCATTCACCTGAATACAACACATGAACATGAGGCGCCCTCGTGAAATAATACGACATATCAGACGTGGTGACGGAAGAGGACTCGTTTCTGATGACATTCCCTGCTCCTTTCTTGCATGTCTTACTTTTGTACTGTACCTCATATTTGTACTTTTACCTTGTGAGTGAAATGCTTCCATAAATATATTTATTTTTTGAAATGTCTTGGGAGAGTATTGCTTACGATTTCAGCCCAAAGCTCTCCAGCCTCTCAAACCATGGCCACATCATGTAGTCGATCATTGTGATGGAGTCCTCACCGAAGAACTTGGTCTTCTTGTTAACCAGGTCCTGAGAAATAAACAGATGTTTATCAGCCTTGTACGAAACACTGTAAACTAGTTGTGCCCACGCTTAGTCCTGGGAACAGGTTTAACTTCACAATCTACCAAATCACATCAGGTGACCGTGGAAAGAATCCAGAGCGCTCTACTTCGCAACCTACCTCATTTAATTTGGAAAACTTCTCTTTCAGTTCAGCTTCCGGTCCCGAGACATCCTCGCCCTTATTTTTCCCCATTACAATCTTGTAAAAGTATGGTACAACCTGTAGTAAACAGTGGCATTAATAGGATTATTTGATAGTAACAGTAGAAAGTATACAAAACAAAACACCAGATATAAAGTCTTCATAGAGTGCACCTTGGAAAAATTCTCCAGCATCATCTTCTGTTTAGCTTTACCCAGAGCACAGGAAGGAAGCAGCTTATTCTTCGGGTAAACTTCATCCAGGAATTCACAGGTGATGGCAGACTCGCATATCACATCACCAGCAGAGGTCTCCAGGGTTGGAGCAAGTCCAAGAGGATTCTTCGCAAGGAACCACTCCGGCTTGTCCTTCAGGTTGATATTGATAGTTTCATGTCTGAAAGTTGTATAATCAAAAAGCACAGGTATTTCAGGTTCTGAAAAGTAGTGAAGCTATGGTTTTACATACGAGTATAATTATAAAAACGTGTCTTTACTCGATCCCTTTGGCGTTCAGCACTAATCTGGTCCTCTCGGCGTAGGGGCAGAATCTCATGCTGTAGAGTCTGATGAGCTTGCTGGGGACAGGACCGGGTGCGGCACTCCCTGAAAGAAAAACATGGCAATTTCCAGACATGACTCAGCACGAATGTAGAGTGCGATGATTTATGTTTGCTACCAACTTATCTTACAGCTACAGTTATTAGTTTATTTGTCGATTTATAATCTACATGCCAAACCTGTAAAAACGTAAAGATTTTTTACAGATTAAACTATCAGTATATAAATATATAACAGTATATTTAGCCCCACCTCGACCAACTAACTACAGGATTAAAATACTTTATCCATGTTAATAAATTCATAAAGAAAAACACAGTAATGCAATATACGATAACAATGTTAAAGAGAACATTGTGCGGTCTGAAAACATAAACTTTTATTAGAAACATTACAATGGATGATATATACGACCTGTACTGTTATAACAAATAATGCCAAGTTATCGTCGGACTGAGGAGGTTACATAAGAGTCATCAACACCTTTAGTCTTACCTTTAGCGAGACACTTCTCTGTAGACATGATCACGCTTCAGGTGCTGGAAGTATCGTAGTCTGGGCACGCGAGGAGCAGCAGGTGACTGACTGCGTACAGCGATATCAGGCGTCTATTGCTGAAATATACGTTTAGCCTACTTCCGGTAAGGGCGTGTTTTATTTATTGTTTTGTGGGAAAGATTGTCTATTGAGAAAGTCTATTGGCTGCTCCACACTCTTGAGCAGCAGGTGGCGCTAATGCACCAATAAGCTGGATGCCAACCGCCGTAAAAACAGAAGAAGAAGAAGTTTACTGGTTGCCAGGGATACGTTACGACTTGCACGTTTATTTGTCGGTTGTGTTGATGGAAAAAAAAGGGTTTAATTGCACTGCGTGTAGTTTTATTGTTGACATAAAATGGATGACATTGGAAGTTTAGAAGTCAGGTATGTTGCTGCTACAAATACACATATCCAGAATATGTTAATGTTCCGTTTTTATCACAGTTTTATCTCAACCCCATGTTGTATCCTGTGTTTTACTCCCTCTAGGTGGATACGAGGCTTTACCAACAAGAGTATCGAGTTTGTCGATAATGAAACAGTTTGTTACACATGTGGGATTAATATCTGTTTCCTCAACCTGGAGACAAAAAAGCTAAATGTGCTCCAGAGTCCTGGAAGAGGAGTTGGTGCTTTGACAGCCAATGGCAGCAATGGGACCTTTGCTTTCTCAGAGGAAAAGCTCTCCCCGTCTATATTTGTGTACATTTTCCCTGAGTTACAGTTGAAGAATGAACTAAAAGGTGAGATATTTCCTCCCAGCAGAGATCATTATCTATGCAAATGCAATCATATTTCAACTGGAAGGTGATGTTTTTATTTATGATTTAACGGTCATTTTCTTCCAAGATGTCTTGAGTTCTTAATGTTTGTTTGTATGTATGCATCCAGCCTACATTTAGGCTATTTTCTTTCTTCTAGGTGCAGCACAACTGGACTACACATCTCTTACACTAAGTACTGGTGGTCCTTATTTGGGCTGTTGTTCATCTCTGCCAGATCACACCATAACAGTGTGGTAAGCCATTGAAAGATGCAGCACACCACTTCACATATCATGTATTCCAGATTTTCAATTATGTTTATTTAGGTCGGAGCAACTCTTTTACTGTAATTATAACCTGTGTGATGCAGGAACTGGGAAAACGCGGAGCCCATCTGTACACAACCACATGCTGGGCAGGATGTCACTTCTTTGGTGTTCAACCCCCTGAATTGGCTCCAGCTCTGTGCTTTGGGCAGTACGTCCCTCACTGTCTGGAGTATTCAGAAGAGTGCCAGCTTTCATGTCCTGAAACCAAGGTGAAGCAGACCTGGGTGTGATGTAACTGATAAATTAACAAACATTACCTGCGTTTATTTGCTTTATGTTCAGTAAGCTGCAAGTGCAACGTGTACGTCATATTTGTTGCATTGCAGTGTGATAGAGCTTCCAACAACTGATGGCTTCTTTGTTGAGAGATTGGTGCCCACCTCTCATACTGTCAGCGACAAACTGCCCTATTTCAGTCTTGAGATGCCTCCATCAGCTATCTCAGGGCTCAAGGCAGAACGCATTGTGGTATTGTCATTAATACACAAATACACAAATCCAATACACGGTCATCACTTTTTTTAATATGTTTGCACAAAAACAAAGACTGTTACACAAACTCCACATGTCTTTACACAGACTAAACTCTGCACCAAAGCCAGACTAACTCCTTGTGCCATCTGCTGGACACCCACATCCAAGCTTTTTGTGGGCTGTGTGGAAGGCTTTCTGCTCCTTGTTGACCCAGAGAGCCTCTCTGTCTCAGTCATCTTCAACCCCACAAGTAAACAAACACACACACACACACACACTGGGTCTTGGCAGATATTTGAATAGTCATTGTATTGCCTTATTTAATTTTGCAACAGAAAAGACAATTTACATTTGATTTTTGTTCAGCTTCTGATGCCATCCGTGAACTCAGACAGAGCAACTTTCGAGGTTTAACCCTTGACCGGAATGGTTTGATTGCTGTAGGAAAGGTACTGGCCCATGCACCACATCTGCTCGGCTCACTGAGTACGACACGTTCAAAACTCTTCTGCCAATCTGTGATGTGATTTGCCATTTCAGTCGTCGCGAATTCTCAATTTCTCAAATTTAAAAGCACCTTAAAATGCATGTTTCACAGGAGGGTGTGGTGCACTGTCTGCAAATCAAAGTGACTCAGATCGACATCACACAAACGTGGACATTAGAAGAACCTGTCACAACTGTGATGTACTCCCCTGACTATGAAACATTACTCTTTTCGTCTAATACAGTAAGTACTGAAATTGTACCTCAGTGTGGCGTATTGTACATAAAGTCACATGACATTTAATTAGGTAATATAACACGTAACTGAGAGAAAATAATAATTACATTCAGTGGTACAGATAATTACTCAAGTTAAAAAGGAGTTGGTGTCTGTTTGGACTCAGTTCAATACACTCATTTAACAAACCTGTACTGTTACGTTTGTGACAAAGGCAAAATAATGCAAAGTCATCGCCGGACTGAGGAGGTTACATAAGGCCATGTCATCAAAACTTAAAATTAAACTCTGGCGTCTTTTAACAGTAACAGTAACAGTCTCCCTCCAGAAGTCAGACAGGAGGAAAGCAATGTGCAGTCAAAGAATTTCTTGCATACGGTCATTCTATTGCCTTGACTTCTATTTTGTAGTATTCTTAGTTAGAAAGACTTGTCACAACTGTGATGTACTCCCCCGACTATGAAACATTACTTTTTTCATCTAATACAGTAAGTACTTAAATGGTCCTCAGTGTGGCTTGTTGTACATAAAGTCACATGACATGTAATTAAATAATAACATGTAACTGAGAGAAAAGAAAATAGATGATTGGACCATAACAGGCTTCTTGTTCTTAAGGGTCAAGTCTATGTCTTAAACTCATCCCGGTCTGACGAGATTGTGAAACTCCCGGATGTTCTCAGCGGCAACTTTGTGGCAGCAGCTTTGTCACACACTGACAAAAACATCTGTGTGGTAAATCACTTGTCTTACTCAAGAATTACAGTGTCTCATGATGGCATGTGTAATTTGGGTCAATGTCTCTTAAGTCAGTGGGGATGTTTGTGTTTTTGTGCTGATTGCAGTCGGTGACGGATTCTGGAGCCCTGCAGCTGTGGTCTGCAGATGGCGTTTGTCTTGGCTCCTTGTCTCTTCAGGCTGAGGTCAGAGTCACAACATATGAACATTCAGAACATATCAACAGTTCCACATTAATACACCTGTTCTGGAAATTTAAGAGGGAAATTAAACAGATTAGAAGTAAAGTTTAAGTTTGTTAATCTGTGTCTGCCTATAGGTGACAAGTCTGGCCTGCTGTCCTATTGCACAATACGCAGCTGTTGGAACGGCGTCAGGAAATGTCCTCTTTGTTGACCTGAACGGGCAGCAGCAACCTCGCCTGGTGCACCGGGTTCATCTCTACCACACTCCTGTAGATCAACTAGTGTAAGTATCTTCTATCCCTGTGATGCCACAGAGTTTCAGTTTAACACTAACAAAGTATTATACGCATCATACCTTTACGAAGTAGAGGCGTGAGTTATCATAAAACCCTGAGAGGACAACTGCTCCTCCACTTCTAGTCAGCAAAGCAAATTAAATTGTCATATCAAAATGGTTGCAACGTTTCTTATTGTGTTTATATACTGTATATCAGTGTGTGTGTGTGTGTGTGTGTGTGTGTGCTTTTACAGTTTTGATCAAGAGGGGCACTACCTTCTCACAGGTGCCTCAGATTCATATATCTATGTACTAGACGCAAGGCCATCAAAGACGTTTTCAGTCATAGGATACACAGGTAGATACTCCTTATTTTGTTGATTGGACATGTTACTTTTATCATTTTATCTTACAATGTATATATAGCTGTATAGAAAATAATTGCCCTATTAGTGTAACACTTCATCGAAGCGAGATCAAGCTCAACTGCATCCTTTTGTCATTGGATTTTCCAGTTGTTCCCGGACCCGTTTTGTCGCTTTCCACTCAGTGCATCAGAGACAGTGAGCAGGTGAAAGTTGTTGTGTGCACAGGGCTGGAGCTCACGGTGCTCTCTTTGCATACCAGGAAACGTTCAGGTACAGCACTGATATAGTGGATTCATTCCCTAGTCATTCTCTATATTGTGCTTTAATTAGGGGAATTTGGGATAATTGGTCAGAAGTTGTTTTTTAAGTCCACACTGGTTGACCCTCATACGATAATGTGGTACAGAGGAGAGTGAACAGTCTGGTGGGGACAGTAGCAAAGATGAAAGATACGATGGAACATTGAACATAATTTACTTTGCAACCGGCGATTAATGAATCATCTCCTGTCAGTAAGGAGCACTTCAGCAGTAAATAATGGCGATGCAGTTTACGATACTTTCTCTTGCCTTTTGTTCTTATTGTCTGGGAGTCTCATAATTCATCCATGGGAATGCTCTGACAGTGGACTACAGTTTGTTTCCAAAGAGACAACCACAGCCAGAGACATTAGCAGAGCCATTAATAGTACTCAACTGGACATTTGCATCCAATTGTTTAGACATGTTGTCACCAACACACTGTTTAAAAGAGAGGAAAAACGACTGAGCGGTTTACAAAACCACACCCATAGTTCATGCAGCCTGTTTAGCAAGAAAGACCACGAGACAGACGGGTTTCGAGAGGAAAGTGCAAACATTAGATCTAATCTAGTGTGGCTGCAGAAGAGCATTGGGAGTTATAGAACTAAAAATATGTCCGTAGTGTATTTTAAGGCGCTGTCTACATGATAGGTAAAATCACTAATGACAATGACTTTGGTAATAAGCTTTGACTGTTTCCAATTCATTATTTTTAACACATTGATGATGTGCCTTTGCTGACCTGCAGGTCCAGACTGTGTAGACCGACATGGTTGTCTGTCTACTCTCGTCCTCAAAGTGTCCAGATATGAAGTGCCTCATCCTCTTGAATCCTGTGTTCTGGGACTCAGTGAGGTCTTTGCTTACTGCCAAAAGAGGAACAGTCTTCAGCGATTTGAGCTTCCCCAGGTTCACTGCTGCCTAATGTGACAGACTATTATGATGTCTTCATCCACCTGAAATATCATTGATACAATCATAGTAAACTACTATTTTATTTTACCAGCCATCAACACACTATCCTGATCCCTGATTATTCTGCCCAGGATACAGACAGCCTCTCCAGTGAACAGGTGGTCCAGCTCAAACCAGAGCAGGAAGTGAGGGGTCACCCTCTGAGCCCTGCCTCTCTCAGTCTGTCTGCTCATCAGTTATGGCTGGCTTCCGTGGGCCGAGATGGCCTCCTACTTATCCGAGAAACGGCTTCCATGGTAGGAGCTCCTTTTATTTAGTCTTAATTACTCCTTGTCAACTTTTGAATCTTGTTTCCATTATCTGTGGTGTGTATTACAATGCTGTCCTATGACCCATAGGAGCGGCACATTGAACTGCAATGTCATTCATGCCGTCTGGGTGGAGTTCGGAGCGTGACCTTTTCTGCAGACAGCCAGACACTTCTCACTGCTGGCTTTAAAGATGGCTCTCTTGTGTGCACTGATCTCAGGTAAACCAGCAAGCAGTCTGTCATGCTTACATAACGCACAGGTGTGAACAGCAGAGGGAACTGTTGCTCGCAGTCGTGATGCCGCTCTTATGCTGTTTGATAGAGTGCATTTCAAACTGTATTTTTCCTCTCTCGGCGTTGGCCTCGAGGAAAGTAAAATAAATACAACTGAAGTGGTGGGTCAAGGGGGATCTTGATCGTAATCTGCAGGAAAACAAACCAATAAATTTCACAGCCAACTCTCACCACTGAATAAGATCACATTCCACGTCCGTCTCCTCCGCTCGCCCCTGCACGCTTTTGTTTTGAAGTTTAAAGATATTTTCCTTTTCCATAGCAGTTTCTACTGTTTTAATCTTCCAGAAATAAGATTATTTTTTTTTTACAAATCCCATGAAAAGACCAAAACCAACAATTAATTGAAAAGTGCAAGTAGTGTCTCTGTAGCCAAAGCCTTACAGTAGCTTGTTCCTCTGTGCCATGAAGATCAGTGTTGTCCAAAAACTATTGAAAACACACCACCGAGTCGCAGCTTTACACATCTCTGACCTGCTCCTTCGTTACGATCAACACAGGCACCGTGATTTATTTATTTTTATGTTGATACACGCTCCTGCTGACATGAATACTCACCAGCGCACCAAATAGCACAGCTGGAAATAGTCCTCAATTAAAGCACAACTTACTCGTGTTTGAGTAACATTCATACAAAAAAGACAGTGCCCACCAGTTTTAGGAAATAGCTTTAAAAACAATTAAACTATATGTTTTTTTAGAGTTTTTTAAAATGTACATCTTCAGTAGAAACAAACGGGCTTGGTGCACAGTGCCACAGGCGAGGTTGGGAAGTCTGAAATTATAGAGAGACAAACTAATTTAACTGTGACACATTTCATGGGATTTATAGATAATAAGAATGTATAATATTGTCAGCCTTAGCCGTTAAGGTTATTCTACTCTTACACTTGATTATTCATTACATTACAAACACAAAATGGCTACTTAATGTGAAAATAATTATTAAGGCCTTGAACTCTACAATTCACTTTATTTCCATTTATAGACAGCATGATTTGTTTTTGAAAGATCATATGATTTTATTTCTAATTATATTTGGATTTATGGATCAACTGGCCATCATTATCTTCTTATATCTGCTCTCTTATTGTGTACACCTTGTGTTTCCATGGCTCTATACAGAATTAAAGGCACGGATGCTGGTAAGGTGAATGAAGCGCAGAAGTACAGTCGGTCTATGAATCATTTCTTGAAGACCATATTCAATACTGAGAATCCCGTCCTCATTGATTTGCCTGAGTGGGGCCAAGGGACAGTAGAACCAGAGGAAAGTGAGGTAAATTACATCCTATTCTGTTTTAGCAGTAAATTAGTATAGGCTACTACATAACAGTGTACTGACTATAATGATGTTTGTTGCCTTTGAAACTCCAAACAGTTCACTGCAATTGCAGAACATACACTCACATGCTAAAACTAATGCTGTCTCATACAACAGCCCCGCAATAACTCCTACCTTCAGGAAAGGTACGTTGTTCAGTTATACTGAATGTTTCATGTGTTTGGGGAAAAAAAAATATACAAACACCTCTCAGTACAACACAACACAAACTACAACCTCCATAACGGTTATGAAACTGAATCAATGCCTTTAAAGTACATTGTATGACAGATTTTACTAGGAAGCAGATTATGTTGGTGCTGGTGATAAAAGTGTGAGGCATCCCAGTAAATGTAAAGATTACAATGATAAATGTGAATTGTTTGTTTCTGAGCTGTTTCAGCGATAAACAGCTCAGCACTTTGTGGTCTTAATGAAAACATCGTGGTATAAATCGGGTATGAATATTACACAACACCATAGATTTTAAATGTAATTTATTATACATGCAAAGCCCTCGTTCATTAATAGATTAAATGTTAAGCAATGTGTCAAAGCATATGTTTTTATTCATCTGTATCTCTGCGTTATTTTTACATGTGCTACCACTCTGTAGGCCGGCGGTGGAGCAGACACTGTGGATGTGACGGAGCAGGATGAGAGTTATAACAGCCTGCTGTCTGCACCACCTTCACACCCCACCTGGCTGGAAAGCAGGCGAGAGGCGGTCAGTGACTTAACATGCCTTCATATTTGTGGTTGTGGCATAAGATGCGGATAACTATGTTACGGTACTTCACCCGTTGCAGGTGGAGAATTTCGAAAGAGTCCTTTGCACCTCTGTGAGGTATCTAGCTGTGTTGCTTTTGGCACAGTTTCTCTGTGTAACAGCTTGATTTATCGCCACGTATTATAGAGTTAGGAGTAAACCAATTAACAAGTGATATGGAGCTGGAAAGCAGATAAGCATTTGTAAACAAATGTTCAGTACTTTGTCACCTGACAAAGCTTCTTGATAACAATAAATTGATACCGAAGATGTGGCAGGCTTTGAATCGTGGGTTTTACACCTCATCGACATTGACACATGGGAAAACGGGTAGAGGCGATTTAAAGCCTGCTTTTATGCTACGACATGCTTCCTAATCTGACTCGCGTGTTCTGGGGAATATAAGTAATATTCTTTCCCCATGTTATAAAATGAATTATCATGAACATGCTGTTTGTTTGCAAGTCAGGTTTACTTACTGTAGGAAGATGGGAATGTATTGTGAGTTGACATAAGTGTACACACTTTAATAATCCCATTTGTTTTCCATCTAATATTTTGAGCAGGTTATAAAAGAAGACAATGAGCAATATTCTGAGACAAAGAAAAACCTGAGGAAACCCATCAAAGAGTTACGTGACGATGTAAGTGAGTTTTATTACATATTTATTCCTTTAAATCTTCCCTTAAGAGGAAACTGAGGTTCTTGAGCAGGGAACATGTCATGAGAAACATTAAACAACATCTCACAGTCCATGTAAGTCTAAATACTATATCATTAGACATGTCCGATAAGTGCTTTTCAATTCAATGAGAACCATCCCTGTAATTACGCGCCGCAGCTCTCTACCAGGGTGACACATACACACACACAGTAAATCAAAGAGGAAAAACATCACAAAGCTAAAGCAATCATAAGCTAAAGGATAAAAACTGTATGTGGAATTCTGTTAATAAATGCATGAATGAATAAATATTGAACTAAATTGAATAATACATGAATAAATACTCTACTATCAAACCATGCCATGTGATCCAATGGTATTTCAAAGCATCATCTGGTCTGTCTCAAGAACATTTGACCTATTTTGAACGTTCTACCATTTTAATTTCCACTTTAATTGTTTTCTAGGATATACAAATACTGTATGCTTTAAGTCCATCATAAATAAAAATTAAAAAAAGAAGTTATATTCGTAGTAATGTATTAATCCAGTATTTAGGGTTCGGGTTATATTAAAGATAGTTGCACAATTACGAAACAGTTCACAGACGGTTGTTTAAATTTTCACAAAAAGTTTGTCGAACAAACAAAATGATGAATAAATCGTTTATTCCGTGTTGCAGATCCAGGAGATGATGCGCGAAAATGAGAACCTCCCAGATATTGAACGTCTGGAACAACAAGAGTTCAACCTGGATGTTGAGGAGCAGAGGAGGCTGGAGGCCACTGTGGAGCAGGAAGTTACTCGGGTAATGCACACACACACAAACATGAACTCAATGACAGTAGTGATCAATGATGACGGAAGAGATTGTTAACGCAGTCACATTGTAGGTGAGAAATGAAATCGAGTTGGAGATTTCAGCAAAACGTTACATCAGTGATGTCCTAAGAAGAGAATGCTGGGATTCCAAGACGGTCAAAGGCAAAGCCACTAAGGTAAGATGGCCGAGGAACAAGCTCAGAGAAGTGTTGCATTTTCTTAATTATCACAGAATTGTATGATCTGTACTAAGAAATTTAAATCACTTCTGGCTGTCTGCCACAGGCCTTTTACTCAAAACAACAGGTGAGGAACTATCCTCTGAAAGAGCGAACCGACAAAGAGGTGGAGGACCTTCACAGGGTCCAGAACATGAGGAAGATTGAAATGGCTGCTTGCACTGTAAGCTTCACTGGCCCACAGGCCTGAGCGCTCTGTGGTTTAGACTCTTGTTAGCGCAACGTCGTGTTGAGAAGCACGTGTGATGAGTTGGAATAGATTAGATGATATGTTTACTGTTTATAATGTGAAACAGAAAGGCAACGCAATCGTTTTCTAAAAGCTTTGATGATGCAACCTCCTCAGTATGCAGGTTTTCACGCTATGGAAATACATTTTATGGCAAAAAACATTCAAGTCAAAACAGGTTTACATCTGGAAAATAATTTGATGCTTTGAATCACAAAGTCTGACCTTTCACTGCTGTAACTTTTTCAAATGCTTGAATACGTGCCAGTCCGCCAGTGTTGAAATGTCTCTAGATTTATGGCTGTATGGCGAAGAGATATTTGTGAGGATAGCTTCCTTCACTGCAATATTCTTGAGATAAAGTTTATAATCTTGTGGCCACAGATTCTATCCTCAACATTTATTTCAGCCCTCTCATTCAAGGCATTTGTCCCCACCTTTCAGCTGCAGCAGAGCGGGCTAAAGAAAAGTTCCAACACAACCCGTGTGAAGGAGGCAGAGCAGGGGGAGGAAGGCCACGACGCAGAGAGTGCTGCTGTAACGGGAAGTTGCTCCGCTCAGTTAGGATGTTCAAATCCTTATGTTTACGATCAGTTCTGCCTGCAAACCACAGAGCAGAGGATCAACCAGATAATTCTGCTGCAGGTGGGAACTTAGCAAAAGTGTGATAAGAAAGCCTTTTATAATGCAAAATACTTCTCCCAAAGAGTATTAAAAACACACACAGCATAATAGAAATATAAAATGAAATAAAGAGCACTTAAATATGATTAAAAAAAATTTTCTTTGCTGAATTTCACTCAACTCCGAATGCAGGATGTGATTTATCGCGTCAAGACGGCTTTCAACGCTGACTTTGAGCAAAAAGTGCAGGAGCTGAACCGTGTGAAGGACAGGGACCGACAGATCAGGGAGATCATGCTGGAGCTGGACGTGAGCGAGGAGCTGTGGGAGCCCGGCCTGACCACCACTGTGGACGACTCGGAGGTTACTCACCTCCTCGGGATCTAAACAGTTCACAAAGTTCACATTCAGTTCAACAAACAAATACATGTTGAGCCACTTAGTGGTTTGTTTGTTTTTCTTACTGAAACGTAAAATAGTATTGCGTGGTCTTCATCGCATGAGATGCTTTTTCCCGATGCACTTTTGTCTCACTTACAGATAAAAGCAGAAAAGTACCTCACGCAAGAACAGAAAGAGGAGGAGGAGAGGAAGAACTTGGAAGAGCAAAAAAGTTTGGCTGCCAAAGTATGTGGGAACAATAAATGTGTTTTTGTTTTGCAAATCTTGTCTGTTGCTATTTACAAATTCTTTAAATACTTCCATGTATGGAAAGCGCTTCTATGATTATGATCGGCAACAGTAAGAGTAAATTTAACAGAGCTTCACTTTATTTTAAAAATTAATTAAATATATGAATATTATATGTTTATGTGATGTACAGTATTACACAGAAAGTCACAAATAGAAGTAGTTCAGTTCCTTCACATTGACTGATCTTTCTATTGCAGCGGGATAATGTCAGAGACAGGGCTCTCGATGACATGATGGATGGAGTGCGTGACCTGAAAAAAAAGGACATCTTGAAAATGGTGGGACAAAATATTCAAATTATGTAACAGATTGAACCCAATTTTTTTTTCATATAAAATAAGAAACAAGTTGTAGATATTTTCTCCTTTGAGCATCTAGTCAGTTGCCAGATAATAGGTAACTATTTTGATAATCAGTTAATTGTTTTAGTCATTTTAAAGCAAGAATGACAAACATTCTCTGGTTTCAGCTTCTTTACTGGGACGATTTGGTGACTTTCTTTGTCATATTTGACATAAGCTAAATATCTTTGGGCTTTTTTGGACTATTGGTGCAATAAAACAAGACCTCTTCTTGGGGCGTTGGCAACTATGATGGGCATTTTATTTTGCATGTTTCTAACATTTGATAGAATACACAATTAATCTATGAAGCTATTTGTTAGTAGCAACCCTAATTTAAAGTTAGTTTCTTGGATTTTTATTTCATTATTAAATGATGATTTGTTACATACTATATAAATCACAGAGTAAGAGTTAACACAAAACATGTTTTGGCTTTCTGGGAGAGAAAGAGTAAAAGAAAACTCTTCCCTCCCTCCTGCAGTTATTTCTTATGACGTACACAAAACACTACATCTCACTGCACCCAAAATTAAATACTTAATACTCACACAAGAAATCTCGCCCTTTAGGCATTTTTTTTACATGAATATTTTTCTAGGCAGTGTCAGTTGGATTAGACAAATCAGCCTGAAGTGCACATAGTTTCTTTTGAATTAAATCCACAGGAAATACCTCCGCCTGAGTTTGTTTTGATCAAACCTGACATTCAGTGGAGCGAGGAGGAGAAGAAAGTCTCCAAAGAGTACAAAAAGAAAACCAAAGACCTCAGTGAGGAGAAGGAGAAATACAAAAAGGTATTATATAAATGTGACAAAAAGTGATACCATAAACCTCTGATCAGTGATCGATACAAATCACCTGTGAACTCTGTAATTACAGTCAATGGAGACTGAAATGAAAAAACTACAGGAGTCCAAACGGGATGCAACCGAAAGGTTTGATGAAACTTTGACAAAACTGTTTGAGAAGAAAGAGAAATGTGAAATGGCTATTTATAAGGTGAGCCTTCTCACACACACACACACACACACACACACATTCCTTTGTTTCCTTATTCTCATTTTCCTCACACAGTCTGAAGGGCCCTTTGTTCTCATTGTGGTTCTCTCCTTAAGATAACCATGATATATGATATCTCGTGGATGTGGCACCTTAAAAAAAAATCCTGCTTAATGTTGTTTTTGATGTATTTTACAGGAAGAGCTCACGATTACTTATCTTGTGTATTCAGTCCTCGTAGAAGACGAGATGAGAAATCGAGAGCTGGAGCTCAAGCTCAAACTTGAAAAAACGTTGGCATACAAGGTCAGAGCACTCGTAGACACTAATGCTGAAGGAATTTACGACTACCAGATTCAGTTTCTGTTATTTGTGATATACCTGAGTGAACGGCAGCGATGTTCTTCTAAATTCTAGTATATCTTTCCATCAGACAGGTATGTTCTGCAAGAGCTAACCTGCTCATTTCAAGGCTGCCAGACACCATTTATCTTAATTGCTGCTCTCGTCTTATTGACCTGTGTTTTTCTGACAGGCGGAAATTAGGGAGGAGGTCAAGAGACGTGAAGAAGAACTAGAGTTGTTTCACGAGTCCTATGACAGCGCTGTAGCCGAGGACAAAGTAAGCCAGCTGGTAAAATACTGAAATAACTTGGGCTGTAAGTGATGGCACACACACATAATGTCCATCCATTTCTCCCAAGGTTCTTGACAAAGAATTCAGAAAGGAGTTCTCTGATGTGCGAAGCCATGCGATTGATCTCCTTTATAAGTTATTCAAGTGTAGACCCAGGTTTGTAATACTTGCTGACCTTGATATCCACAATGTACTTTGTAAATTAGCTGCTCAGTTGCTGCACACTGTCTTTTATGCCTCAGGGTTGAAAAGATGAGCACCCAGGCCGACAACAGCTCCAGCCTGTTCAAAGAGCAGCGTCTGTGCGGTTCTCTGGCTCCCGGTGCACTCGGCAAAATGCTGAAGGCCATGGATGAGCTGGACGCTCTGGAGAATGCACCAGAAGGCATGAAAATACAAATCTGGGAGAGGTTTTGTCTTGTCCGCAGAACAAAAGTAGAGATTGAGCAAAAGGTAACGTGAGGACATAGACGGGATTGGAAATACAGACGAGCATTGCTAGTCCACTAAAATACTTACCGAGGTTTTTCACACTACAAACATTCAATTACCATAACATTCCATTGTCTGTTCACCAACTGAAATCGTTTTAATTGCACTAATGTATTGATCTTATCACTATCGTGTGGGGAATTGTCCACTCAGTGTTTGACACGTCCTTTTCAGGTAAAAGTTAAAGCTTTGACTCTTGCTGAGATGCAGGCGTTCCTTCAGAAGAGGAGAGACGAGGACAGCGCCGCTCAACAGGAAATTAAAAATCTCTCTGACGGACTTGAAAGGTATGACTTTCAAGTCTTAATTTAATCAAGTCTTAAATTCTCTGTAACCTGTATATATACATATATATACATATATGTATATATTCAAAAGTAAATATGATTTGTTCTATGTCTCTATGGAAGAGTGATCCTCTCGTGTTTTTTGTCATCCTGCTCCCTTCTAGTCTGCACAGGGAGAAAAACCGTTTCCTGACGGACATCATGGTCCAGGTCCCGCTCAAACAGGGCCAGGTGAAGGTGTCCACCACAGACCTGACAGCTGACTACACCGACTCTGTACTGTTCAACAGCAGTGTGTTGGAGAAACTCAACACAACCAGCAGGGTCAGCCTACACCACCAGACACACAGACACTCTTGCAAAACAAGGATATGATAGATCTACTGTGTATATATACACAAATACACAAGGGGTCATGATTTAATGTGTTTTGTACTTAATTACAATACTTAAATAGAATAATTTAAAGTGCTGGTCAGATACATTGGTGGTAAATGTCTGTGTTCCGTCAAATGATTATCATCTCTGTGATCAGACACTGGGAGAGCAGACGATAGCCTCCATGGTGAAGTGCAATGACTGCCGTAAGGGCATCATCCAGCTGCAGTGGGAGCACAGGATGGTGGGGATGCAGATAGAGGACACCAAGGCGAGGGGCATCCATATGTTCCGACTCTCTGAGAAGCAACAGGATGTGAGTGATATCGGGGTACTGAAATATTGTGATGCAGCATTCTTTATTTTTTTAAGCTTTTCTCAAGGGATCAGGATATCTTTTACTCTCAACTACTGTGTTGGCCTCAACAAGGAAATACGCACAAAGTAACACTTTAGGAGGAATAAAACTACTCGATGCTACTGGACATAATTCATAGGAATTATATGTCAAATGTTTTCAAAAAGTTCAGCATCTGCTCCAAATGGAAATGACGTGTCGGCATTTATGTTGACACTTTAACCCCCGTCAGCATTTCTGGCCAAACCTCAGTCGTTGATATCAAGGCAGGTATTTTGGTTTTGGCAGCTCGAGATGTTATGCGAGCAGAAAATTGTTACCATCCCCGAGTACAGATGGATGGCGCTTTGTTGACACAGACACACCGTATTCACGCAAGCTCCCCACCCCGTTTCTTTTTCTTTCCTCGCTTTTAAAACGGTTACCCAAAAGGTGGAGACTGGTTTAATATACTACACGAACAGGCAGGTTAAGCAAAGACGGACAACAAAAGTTGACAGATACTTTGTTCGCCGTTGAAATCCATTAACCCCATCATACACATTATAAAACAGTTTTTTCACAAGTTTATGATGTAGAAAAATAGGGAGGTGGTGGTTGAGCAATAAAAAAAAATACATAAAGAACAAATGAGTCATCCATCATCTTATTGTCAACGAGTCGATGAGTGTAGCACACACCAAACATGTCTTCAGGCCTGAATGTTTCCTCTGCCAAAGGTTTCAGGTAGCTCTTCTGTGGCGTAGCGTGCAGCTTCCTCTCATCGTTTAGGACCCTGAAACCTCGAGAGGGAAATATTCTGAATACAATCAAATCCATCCTGAATGATCCATAACATTCTACGATAAACCAGTTTTTGCCAGCGCTGTCGTCAAAAGATGTAGAGTAGACACTGAATTAAAAAAAAAAAAGAAATCACTCTTTTTGCTTTTTCAGTCGCTTTATTCAAGTCGGTTATTCCCTTTTTTCTTTCTTTCCAGGATCTCAAAGAGACAGATCGAGACATACATGTGTTCAAGCAAGTTTGCATTCTGGAGAAAACTATAGCTTTTCAGGAAAAGGTAACAAAAAAAAAAAGTAACAATTTGACCTCAATCATGTCGGCGTTGTGTACTTTCCATTAACTGACAGTTAAATGAATATACATATTATGTTCTCCTTTTAGGCTGATTTAAGAAGTGTGGGGCAGCGCGTCAAAAGCATCGAACAGCTGGACAAGCAGGCAGCAGAGAAAGCTGAGAAGAACGCCACTGTGGAACAGCAGCTGCCTGATAGGACTGTGACTGTGGCAGAGAGGACACACATCTATGACGCATCAGGTAAGGAAACAAAGTTCAGCTGCAAAGGGAGATTTTAGAGCCTCTTCTGACTCACAATGTGACCCGTTTGGTGTTTAGCTTCACAGGAAAACCAGGCAGCTAAAACAGAGGAGCGCTACCAGGAAATCCTTTACAGGAAGAACTTGGAGGACCTTGCCAGAGCGCAGGGGGATGAAATGGCTTTCCTCTGGGCCGAAGTCGAGCGTCTGAGGATGAAGAACTTTCCTTCAATGGATCAGCTGAAATACAACTGAGCAAGGCCTTCTCTTCAACAGATAACACAATCAATTAAACGTAGCATTACATTTTAGCTGTGAATCAGAGTGTAATAGCAGCAACAAATAAAACAGTTAACCCTCATGTGATGGTTTTAAAGCGTGGTTTTTTTTTTAGGTAGTGAAGTCCTCTTCTGTGCGGTCAAAGTGCAGAATGCCGTCCTCCAGACCAAAGAGGTCGATGACCTCCGACAGGCTGGCCTTCTGTCCTTCTACGATGACATCTGACTGGAGCTCATACAGTGCAGCCTGAGCACAACTCCTCCACTTGTCAATCAAGGTCTGGAGCTGTGTTAAATCATTCTAGGGAGGGAGAGAGAGAGCGAGAGAGCGAGAGAGAGAGAGCGAGAGAGCGAGAGAGCGAGAGAGAGAGAGAGAGAGAATAAGTCATATGAAATGACTTTCAGTCAAGTTAAGCAAAATAAATCCAAACGTTCATGTTAGGAGCAAACCCAGACAGGTTAAAAGGTCGCTGGTACCTTGTTCCTGTACATTTTAACCATCTTGAGCCTGCGCAGAGTCTCCATCTTGTCTTTGACCGCCTTCCTCAGCTGGTCTCGTTGTTGCGTAAAGTCTTTAGAGGGTGGCTGTGTTGACTTGGGAATGGGTCCAGAAAACCGTTCACTCCCTGGTTTCTCCTCATTTGTGTTTTCATCGACATCGGGCGTGCTCAGCGGAGGGTTGTTAACCGTCTCTGCTGAAACTTGTTGGCCATCCTCCTCCTTGTCGTCGACGCAAAGGCGTTTGGCCACAGAGAAGAAGGGCGAGGTGAAGGAGCGCCTCGATCTCTTCAGCCTCTCCTTCAGTGAGGAGCTCAGCTGCTGGTGATGCTGCGGAGATGTCAGTGCGTGGATGACACACGGTGTGATGATAGCAGATGTGCTAGATTGTGTTTCATCAATTTCAATTCAGTATAACGTTTATGTTGACGTCGTTAGTAACACGCAAGCACAATTGCACTTCAACCCACCTTCTCCTCTTTGTATTCACCGGGGCTTGACTCCGCTGAGTGAAGAGGTGAATAACACACCGGTTTGAATTTGGCTGCTTTAGGAGTGACCTCCATCGGGGAAACGTGGACTCGCGGATCTTCTGTAAATAACCTACAGTCACGTTAACTAGCTAGTCACGTAGCGTCTCATCGACAACCGTAAAGACGGAACTAACACTAAGACTGAACCACACGTGTTGATGGACGCGTTGTCAATAAGTAGAGAGCAACAGAGGGACTTTTCACAAAACGATAACTGAGATACTAAACGGCGAACGCGACGTGAGAACTTCCTGTTTTTCTTATTTTTGCGGCTCAAGTAAACCTCCAAAGTCAGCGATTGGTTAGAATTTGATTACGCGTTACCGAAAAGGATCCTGGGAACTGTAGTTGTTGGTGATTTGATACGTGGTCGCACAAATCCCAATTTTTAAACCCATATTCCGTTGTTGTTTTATACCTACAACCACAAGGCTTCGTCATCTCTCTTGACTTGTTTTGGAAATGTTATACATAGTTATACAAACAATTCTTTTACTTTCTTTTTCTTAAACAAAAATTCAAACTAGAATAAAACAAAATATATATATATTTATAATATTATTATTAATAATAATCTCAATAATAATACCGTACATGAAAATAGGAAATAGTAAAAAATAAAAAAGGATTTTTAGAGAGGAGTGTGGGATTAAGAGGAGACACGTTGATCCAACTGAACTGTTTCACACAGTTCAGTTAGTGCTCAAAGGAAGTAAAATAGTTAAACATATTTTTGTGGGCTTTTGGGAGGGGTTGACAGTGTGTGAGGGTTCAAAGCAATGTTACTTGCCTACTCCTTGTTACTAGGGTCGACTCATATTGTGATTCAGCTCTTCTCATCAGTTGATTCATCTCTATTAAAGGATTTATTTAACTCCTACAGGCGAATTTATTCATGGTTTGTTGAAGACGGGTCCAGATATCTTACATTTTTTTAAAGTTGTGTTTTTCTTTCGCCCGAAGGAGAAAGGTGTGAATTAAAACGTGATCTTGCCTAGACTTGAACATCAATGCTTGGCAGTTTAATATGACACACCTCAGGGAATGGGGATCTTTAACATTTTGTGTGGATGAATCTTGCAGGGCTGAGGTTTAAGATAATTACTGTGTGAGTCAGGGTGAGGGTTAACATCCGTGCTTCTTAACTTGTGAATAGCTTGCTCCTCACCACTGAAACTGTTGCAATGATCTGGGTTTATCTAGAGGCTATGTGAGACACTGGTGAGGATGCCAACTCTTTCACTGAATGCAGGTGTGTATGCTGAGCAGCCATAAAAAAAAGCCACATGTTATGTTTGTCTCTCAAGATGCACATATGAGTCAGCAGTATTGCCGTCTTAACACCTATGTAATATGTTTCTGTCCGGTAGTTGAGGAATATGTTGTGATGAAGACGCACTGATTGTCTTAAACTTAGTGTCAAACACATCAGCTTTTCCCCCTTTTCTCTGGTGTCCCAGTGGAGCAGATGTGACTGTCCCATGTGGTGTCACACGGGACAGTCTAGTTCAGCTGAAAGGGTGCTTTGTATTCCGGGTTAGTAGGTTATTCATTTTTTTTCAGTTGATACTCTATGTGATCTGCTATGTCTTTGTTTAAATTTCCCTTTTATGTGGTACTAATGCCTCGTCAGCAAACACTCCCTCATATGCAGGTTCACATAAGGGTAACATAATAAAGATCTTTAAAACAGAGTTTGACACAGAGCCTGTCTACAAGGCACGGCCACAAAGCGATCTAAAGATGCAGGATCTTGTCGTTGATATTGTCTTTCAGTGATAGAAAAATTCCTAACAAATGTGCAAATTATCAAAGAGCTAAAAGCAACTGTTGTGCAGTGAACATGAGGCTTTTTAGGCCCCGTCTACTCTGTTTTTGTAGACATTTCGACTTGTCATGGTAGGTAAAGCACAGGTGTTACTAACAACTTGGCTCTGTTATATTGAAACGTCCCAGTAAACGTAAAAGTGAAAAAAGGCCGATGACTATTATATATCAAAATGCTTTCAAAACGGCAGTTTGACTTAGATTTTTGAATACCGCCCTGAATGAGAGATTTGTTTTCTTGTAGTAATTATAAAATAATGTACTTTGACCACATAAATCAAGACTTCAGAAAACGTCTTTCCATTTTAGTCCTCACAAATCCTCACAATTTAGAGCTGTAATTAGGGAATATTTGGCATTCAATAAATTATTCCAATGATTAAGAGGTTGTCATTATAATTGCTGATTACTTTTCTGTCAATCAACAGGATCAAATAATTTCACCTCAAGTTGAGTTTACGGTTTGATAAGTGAGAAAATCAACTGAAAAGAAGTTAAAAATAAATTGTTACAACATTTCCTTATATCATTTTCATCCAAATGTCCAGGTAAATAAATCAAGATAAAATCCAGTGAGGACTCAAGCTGCCTTTCCCAAGACCACACACAAAGAGTGCTCCCCTGGAACTTATTATGCTGTCGTTTCTTAGAGAGGTTTAGTGTGAACCTCAGCTCTGTCTCTTTAAAAATCTCAACATTCAAAATACGTGTTCAGAGTTGAGCCAGCCTGTTAAGCTTTCCTAAATTATAGTCAACAATAAACACATGCAGAGAAAATATGCCTGCAGGAGGTTTCAGCAGACTGTGATACAACTTGGTACAGAGATTCCTTCGTTACCCACAGTCACGAAGAATATAAGTATCAGATATCTATTCCATCAGTTCCTGGAATGAAGCACAATGAGTGATGTTTTCTGGTATACCTGAGGAGAACTGGTGGTTTCTTCACAACACTTTCACAGTGAATCATGAATGTGTGTACATGTCACATTATCTTGATATACCGTGAATGATCTAAGTTGTTTGCTTCTTTGCTAACACACTCCCTGCAAACCTAATTTGGGCACCTTTACAGCTGCCTTCATGTTTCAGGGAAATGATGAGCCCTTATGTGGGAAAGCTATTATCCTCGACACAAACACGAGTGTGTTGTAGCACAAAAGGGCAGCACAAAACCAGTCAACTCCTCTTTTTTTTTCCCACCATCCTGGAATCTGTTGTTTTAAACCAGCCCCTTTCCGTTAGATTTGGCATTATTCAAGCTTGCACATGGATGTGAGGAGAGCAGCTCCTCCTCCGTAACACTGTCCTTGGGGCCATTTGTTTTCCATCATTCTAGCAGATTGGAGTCATGCTCGCTGTGAGTCATGCATGGTGGGTGGATGTCTACACTGGGTGTGGTGGGTGAGGGATCGTAGTGGCGCTTGTGGCTGCAAAGCAGAGGCATAAAACGTCCAATTTGGCGAACAATTGCACGAATGCAAATGAATGGATAGGGAACTTTTATTGTGATCACAGAGAGTTAAAAACAGCGCTTCTGGGTGTGTAATTCCTAATCTCAGTAGTAAGCAGCACAAGTGACCCGTCAACAGCTGCACAAACATACTGATCAGCATTTTGTACAAAGTCAGTTAAAATTACTTTCACTAGCATATTTAGTTTTGTATGCTGCTTTAGTTCACAGAAACTGTGTTTATGCGTGGGTACAATATTGTGTGTTTATGTAATAACACAGTGGCTGAAACCTTATCTCAATATTCTGTTTCGACTTCCAATGTGTGCCCCAGATGAGTTCCAGCTGCAACAAGCACGCTGCATACTATAGACCAGCAGACGCTGGTTGCACGCCTGCAATCCATAAAAAGAAAGAAAAGAAAAAACCCCTCCCGAATCACTCCTTCTTATCCCACCTCCGCACAAAACTTTGCCAATTTTGAAAAGTGGCGACTCAAGCAGCAGCAGCAGCGGGAGGAGTTCACCACTTTTCTTTTTCACAGTCGACTATCTGTCTTTGAGGTGAGTCAAGGTAATTGCTTCCCTCAGGCGCTGTTTTTTTTTTTAATTCAGTCTTTCGTGGCGTCTGCTACACCTGCCTGCCAAGCTCCAGCGCTGATGGGCGCGGCTGGGACCTGTGCCCAAATCTCTAGTTTTGACTCGCCTGGGAAAGTTAAGCAAAAAGGCACAAAGGGACTGAGGACTTAAGAACATCCCACCACGACGCCTCAACTTCATATAGACACGGACGGGAGCAGTCGGTCTATCTTGACAGGAATCGGGATTTGATTGTTTGTTGTTCGAGCTGGCTGAAGGTATGGATTTTAACAACATAAAGTAGCTACACTGGAATGACCTGGAGACTATTTATATATAAAGTTGTTTATGCTGGATGGTGCGGGGGTTTTCTTTTCCCACCTGGCTGTTGCATCTCTGCACTAACTAATTGCTCTCTGGGAGTTTGGTGGTGGGCTGTCCAAACTTTTTTTTGGCTTCAAAGTTATAGGCTTTTGTCGTATGGAATTGCGGAAAATCCCCTATTATCCCATTAAAACATCTGAAAGTATTTTATAGCTTGTCTTTAAAGTCTTGTAGTTGGTTTTGGGATCCGTTTTCTTCCGGTGGTATCTTTAGAATTAGTCTGTTACAGTGATCTCAGGATAGTTTTACATGTATTTCTGCCGCGCTATTTGCATCCCTCTAAATATATTGCAGGACCTGATACATGTAGCACCAGTTTTATGTGACTACAGCCTTGTATATTTGCTGACCAGATCGGTTGCAGGCTATAATATTGAGGATGGTATAAGCTTTAATGTAGAAAAAACAACAACAGATGTATTCAGAAATGTTGGAAAGGGGAAAAATAGCATTCTTTGGATTATTTCTGCCTTTGTATTTTCTAAATGTGATGTTAAAGTGTGCAGTAAATGAAGCACATGCTGCTAAATGTCCTTGGCTGGCAGGGTGTGGTGAGAGGATGGTCTTTCAGAGCTGCTCTTTTGTTCTTTTGTTAGTTCTTCAAGGACACGACGTGAATAAGAAATCCATTGAAATCTATAAATGATGCTTTGTAAGCTATGGGGCCTTTAATGTGGTTTCCATTATTCACATGACATTTAAACATCTATTCAAAGTTGTTCATTTGTAAATACGACAGAGGTGATGTCTTCTACCTGCTCTATCTTGGGCCTACTGCAGAATTTCTGTATTAGTCAAAATCAGTAAAAGCAGAATTATCGAGAGAAATTGGATCCACTGAAATATTGGATTATGTTTTTAAAAAATATGATCATGTGACTGATGACATTTGTCAGTCTTCAGTGGTATGAAATTTCACATTGATGCAGTAAACATGAGGTACAAACGGCCTGGTCTTTAACCCAAATCATTCCGGGAATAACAACCGGCATTTGCCCTTTTTCCCGTTAAATGTTTGCTAAAATGCCATTTAAACAAGTCAAAGAGTAAACGGACTTTTAACAACAGTTGGCGCAGTAAACGCATGACTGTGGTCAACATTTTATCATCATCATCTCACCAGATTAAAATGGGATGGACGAGTTAACGAGACAGATGGACTTCTCAGGAGGCTTGTCAGAAGAAAGGGGTGAGATTTCAGAATTTATTTATGTTTTTTTTAAAAAGAGTTCACCATGTCAACACGAGTTAAAGGGCTGGTTCACCCAAAACACATTCACACACTTGTAGCTGTCGATGTATGCAGATAATATGGGTTTTATACGCAGAGTGTTAGCGATATATACGCCACTGAAATGTCTCTGGCAACGCAATGGAAACATGTATTTTCCAAAAAACAATGCAGATCTCAGTGTGGCAAGAGATATGAAAATATGACATAAAATGTAAGAAAAAGTGTAACTGACCCAAAAACACCTACACACTTGTTTTCTTGGGTGATGCTTTTGTCTCTCTTATTTGGGGGCTTACTATCTCTAACGTCATGGCATGCCTTCACTGGTGTCGGTTTCCATTTCTGTTCCTCGCTCTCAGGGTGCAAGTCATCCTCCGGGTTTTCCTCCAGTCGTCATAACTGAATGTAAAAGCGCAGCTCATCTTGGCCTAATGACCTTTGACACGGAGCAGGATGGCGAAGCCGAAGGAACGCCTGATTATATGTTTGATGCTAACTGAGAAGAACATATAATGAGCAACCCTGTTGTCCTCATGTTCTTCTCTTCTTCTGTATGTCACTTTTAAAACAACGTTTGTATCGTTTACTCTCAAAACTGTTTGTTACAAAGTGCTTTACAGAAGAGTGAAAGGACAGAAAACACAAAAGCTTATACGTATTGGAAGATGATATAAAACCAAAATAAGTTTTAAGATGATTTTCATGCACTGATTTGGCTTCTTCTGGACTTTGTTGGAGATTGTTTAAAAGTTGAGGAGCAACGGCATCAAAAACATGACCACCTTTAGTTTTGAACCTTGACTCTGAAACACACGAAAGTCCCTAAAAGGGTGAAGAACAAGGAGGAGGAGGACAGGAGCGAGGAGGCAACATGAAACTGAAATGGAATTTATATTATCTTGTTAAAACGCAACAGGCTGCAGCTGGAGAACAAGATGCCTCCTAGTGGAGGAAGTGTGTTGTTTTAATATTAATTATCTGCACCCACTTCATTATAAACACAACGGGATTTACATAAACTGTATTTAATGAATTCCCCACACTTCCTAGTATGCCTCTATGTATTATGAGACTAAAGGGCAAACACATAAACATACATGTTCACAGCATGCAAAGCCAAGTTTAGGTTGAAGGTTCATTATTGCCCTTAAAAATAGTAGTTTAACAAAAAAAAAGAAGATATTTGAGCACAAAGAACCACTTACTTCATGGAGATGATTTAGCTATTATTTCATACTTTATCTCGTGATAACAATTAAACAATCTCCATGACAACTGAGCAAACTCTATCTGCAGATGAAGGCCGTTAGATCTGGCTGAAAGCTCAGGAAACATCAAAGCTGTATCACTCCCAGAAAAGACTGACATGTAGGATATAGTTGTGTTTGTTTGTTTTTAAATTTGACAATAATTTATTATGTCATCTAAATAAACCTTAACTTGAATTAAAACTACTTAAACATTTACACACGATTACTCTCAACATTCAGAAATGTTGGAAACACTTTCTAATCACCTGTTATAAAGAGTTTATAAGCTGCAACTAACGGCTTCAGGTAGTTAGTCACTTACGGTACTAATGCGTTATTAAACAGCTCTAAACCTTTGCTGGTAACAACAATGTTTAAGTCGGCAGTTTGTGGAGAATCTCTCTGGCTGGTGAGTCATTATTAGTCAAGTGTTTACTTAAAAGTTATGAATGTTTAACTTTCTAATACACCATCGAGTCTGCAGTTATACCTATCATCAACGTTAATAAGAGGCTGCAGGCTTCTTACTGTCTAATAAGGGTTATTATAATGATGATATTAATCCATTTAGCATGTACTTGTAAATGTTATTAACTTTTGAATAAATTGATTGTGGTTGAAGAAGGTCAGAGGTCCTGAATGAATTAAAGAGTTAGAAAGACAAAGCAACTGTCCTGCTGGAGGAGGATAACAACCAAACCTGGCAACCTAAAACGTTTTTCTTACTGATGACCGATCACTGATATTAAGCATTGTTATAAAATTATTATTATTATATTGTTATTATCAAACTATATTACAAAGTGCTACTGAAAGTGTTACTACAGCGCCGCACTGATGGTAAAACCATCAACCCTGTATCAATCAAAGCCACATAAATCTAACTCTGGAAGGGTAACAATCATCACCAGGCCAATCACTCAACACTCCAGACAGAAGTGATAGATAACTCTCAGGATAATACACTCATCATTTCCTTTGTTTTTTATGTGCTCAGTTGTGCGGGAAACTGTAACCTCCACGTCCCGACTGACTTCTCTACCACCAAGTGAGTGTCTCTTTCTTCAAGTCACGCTCGCTTTAATTATAAACTAAATGCTTAAGACAATAATTATAGCCGAGCAGGTCTAAAGGAAGTACCCGCTGAGTAACGCCGTCTCCTTGTTTTGCTGTGTGTCTTCTCGTTGCTAGAGGGAACCAGCGGATCAAATCACAGGAATATGTCCAGCAGTGCTGGAGGGCTGGGCTTGGAGAAGAATGTCTTAACCCAGAACAGCGGTGGAACTTATTTCTCTTCATGTGAGAGCACATTTCCACTCATGATCCAAAATTGGGAAGTTGTGGGTTGGTCTTTGGACGAGTTTTTGAGACGTTGAATGTTGTATTTTTAACAACCAGTAGAAAGAAAGAGAAGTACTGATTTAGATTTTGTTTCACATCACTTGCAGTTTTTAAGAACTTCCAGTTCTTCACTACATTTATTTGACTGGTATAGCTGCGGGTTACTTTAAAAAGTCAGATTTTGTATACAAAATGTATGAAGAGCTTATAAATTATGAGGCTTTATTATAGATCAAACTACCCAACAGTATACCTGTGCACAATAAGGGCAGACACAGTTTATTACACATCTTACTAATCAAATAGTCCAAATCATTTGAGAACTGTTTTGATGATCCGCTTTAAAAAAGGTAATGGTTCCAGCCTGTCAAATGTGAGGATTTGTAGATTTCACCTTATTATTATCATCATTGTTATTATTATTGTTGTCAAATAGTCAAAACAAACAATCTCAAAGTGTCAGATGTCAACTAATCAGTCAATTAATTGGTAATTAATTTGCCATATAGAAATAGCTCCACCTCAACCAACTTATTTACTTACACATTAACTGAAGTATCTGAATACTGCCTCCACCACTGTCCATAGCTTCCTGTGATTTCCTAGAGAGGAACTGAAAATGCAAACAAATAAAACAATTCTTGCAAAGAGCTTTGTTATTTGGTCCATAAGGAACATGGACACAATATTGAATCAGTACACTTCCAATAACCTAGATAGTCTTATAGTCAGTGCACAGCAGATCAGCTGAACATGCAAAATGTAAAAAAGAAATGCCTGCAGGTAAGCATAAAGTTCAACAATATGGTGAGTAATGTTTCAAATAATGAATAAACATTTACTTGGGTGTCAAAGGATCAGTGTTTAAAGTCATTAATATCGTTCCCTTATGGAAATTCCTCTGCAAATCAATGACTATTCACAAACCTGACACAATTAATCAGAAATAAATATCTCCTTAATTTTGTAGATCTTTCCACAAAATTCCTAGAAAATTATAAACAAATAATCGGACCTGTGAAATACAGCGTTACTGTTAATGTATATACTTATACTGTTGGGTAGTTTGATGCACAACGCATTATACTCTCATCATATGTTTTGTTTTGATAAAGTAACTACAGCTGTCAGATAAATGTAGCACTTTAATGTGACTCAGGCATATTCCTGTTTGTGTGGACGTGATCAGGTTGCAGGAAATCAAAAATAACCTGCATGCATCATCCCCCCAGCTTCTGTAGGTGTGAACACCAACAGCTACAGCTCCTCCTCAGGAGTTTACCTCGGAGGAGACTCCTTAGGAGGTGATGGAGGGGGGATCTTCATAGACGCAGAGGGGTACGGAAGCGGAGGAAGAGGAGGAGGAGGACTAGGAGGAGGAGGAAGCAGCAAAGGCGGAGGCAGTTATCTGGTAAGCTCGGTGTCAAAGGTCAGGTCCAGCTCGTCAGGTGGTGCCAGGAGAGCGCAGACTGCTGGCTCATCAGGAGGCCTGTCTCCAGTTTACCGGGAGAGGACGCACATATCCAGCCGCTCAGGAGGTTATGAGGGTGAGATCCTGTTAATATAAGAAGTTGGCATCAAGGGGAGCCTGAAACAGAAGCACAAAAAGTTCAGGAAACGGTCGTGCACGAGGGCGCTGTTAATATCTCTGTTGCCATTGTGTTTTTCTTTTCTAGGAAGTTCCAGTGCCAATTCCTCTCCAGAGTTTGCACGCAAAGATTATGGAATCTATTGTAAGTGAGAGTGACAGCTGTATGTGATTATATACTTTATGATTACACAATATTTTTTCAGGTTTAACCTCATATGTCTGTGTTTATGTTTTTTTTTTCCTGTCTGTTTTTATTTTTCCAGGCTCCAGCACCTCAAGAGGGAGGAGCGAAAGCAGAGGTATTAAATAACTATAATAAGCCCCCCCCCTCTTCTCTTCATTATTTCTGCACTATCTGACTCAGAATTGTCCCGGCCTACTTTCTTATTAAATCTGGATTCCTTTGTCCATTTTGTGTGTGTGATTTATTTCCAGAGAGCGAGATCCGAGCCAGATTACAAAGTGCCTCTCCCTCCGCCAGCAGATGTAAGACCACTGGAGACACATTCATCCATTTACTGTTGGTTATGTAATTCCTCATGAAGCAACAAAAGCATCTTTATTACAGTGTGTCCATTCAAAGTACCACATGGATAGTGAAAAGATTGTTTTTTTCCTGCAGGCTCACTTCAGAGCAGTATGTATTTTGAAATACGATGCTGTCGAATGCTTTGGCTCAGTATAGGACATTCCTACACCTGTCCCATGCATGTTTATGTCCATGAAATCTCAATTAGTAACACATGTGCAGTTCACCCCAGACAGAAGGTGTACAGAACGTCAGCACAAGGAAAAGCGTGAGATTTTAAACAACGAGGATCATGGGTTTGTTTGCATTGTGTTCATGTGGGGAAGAAGTGAAGGGCCAGATTTGTGGTGGCAACAATGGCACACATGAGTCACTGTTTGCAGCACCACCCTTTTAAAGCAAAGCAGTGGAGAGTCAGAGATTTACAGACGCTGATCGCTCCCCCTGCTGACTAAAGTGCATAACTGTTATTATTTCCTTCACATTCTGTGCCACCTTTAACCTACCTAAACACAGCTGGGTCTCAGATTGCAACAGTGCATATTATGTAGTGGTGGAAGAAGTATTTATTCTTACATTTATTTACTTTAGCAATCCAACAGCATGGAATGGAATTGGTACTGTTGGCCTACTCGAGTACATTGTGGAGGAACTTTTACTTTACATTTTATGCTACTTTATATTAAGTTGAATACATTTCGGGGGAAATGTTCTTTTTACTCCACTACATTTGGCAGATTAGTCTCTTTCAAGATTTCACACACAAAACACATGAATGACTCATAGAGTATGATGCATTGATGAAAAGCTTACGCCTTGACAAAAAAGATAATGTACAAGCTGGAGTGAGTCCATTATGTTATCTGTAGGGTGGTGGAATTTAAGGAAGCCCAGAGTTCATTGAAGATGATTAAGGAGCTTGTCACCACATCCGCACACCTGATCCCACTCCTGTAATCAAGCACACCCAGACAATCAAAGAGAGAGCGGGCTAGCAGGAAGAAGCAGAAAGTAGAACAACTCTACCTTACTCGTATGATTGGAGCACATTCTGTCGCCAATACTTTTGTACTTCTACATCTGTTAAAATTATGAGAGCAAGAGCTTTATTTTTAATGAAAATACTCCATTACAAGTAAAAGTCCTTTGTACTCAAGTAAACAGAGGTAGGCTATAACCGCCCACATATACTTAAGCATTGAAGGTACAAATACTGATTATGAATGACCACTTTCAAAGTATTAATTATGTTGTTGTATATTTAGAGTTTAGACTTTTATATTAGTGCACTCTCTTGCCACACAGAGAAAGCTAACTAGCTATACAGCTAAAGTAAGCTAGCTTGTAAGTTAGTGGCTAGCCTTAGCTAAAACTAAAGTTCAGTTTACTTATTGATTTAGCCGTTTTTGGAAAATGTCCAATTTGATAGACTGACATTGTGCCAATTCAGTTAGTAATTCGACATAACTAATTGAAGCACTAAGTTAACGAAATCCAATCATGATGGAGGAAAATAAACTTAGCTTAAACTGTGCTATTGCTAACTAGCTTAGCAGATCTCAGCAACTGCCATTCAAGCTTTGGTGAACTCAAGTGAATTTCATATGATTTGGTGTGGTTAAGGTACCTTTTAGATGAGATATATATACATATATCTCTAACTGTTAATAATTTATTTCATTATACATTTTAAGAGTGGTCAGACAGTCAACTAGTGCAGCAGAGAGAGACATTTAATTTCTATATTGACTGTAAATGAGCAAAATAAAGTTCATTAAACAATTTATTTAAAATGGAAGAAAGCTGAAAGAACACATTAGTTGGTAGATACTGGGTTTTTCCTGAAGATTAACTGAAGGCAGAGTGCAGTATACTATCTGTATTTCTAGGTAGGCCCTATTGAAATGAAAGCATTACAAACTTTGTTACACGGTTTGCTGTCCAGCCTGACAATAATAAATGCGACTCTCTGCCCGTAGTGTAGTTTGTCAATTCAGTAAATATAATTGAGTAAAAAGTACAATATTTGACACCTAATTTTAGTGGAGTTTAGTGAAATTAGAAGTACCTAATTTTGCTTCCTGAAATGAATTGCTCTGAGATATTGCAGTATTATATTTGTTGAGCATTGTTTGTGTGTTTTGCAGGGACGGAGCTGGATGACGTGAAGAAGCTGCTGAAGGGACGCTCCTGCAGCGTCAGCCCCACTCGCTCCTCCAGCGCCTCCATCACTCTCCCTGTCCCTAAAAAGGCCAGCGTGGAAACCAAGACCGTCTCTGTGGCCACTCAGTCGGGTATATACCCTTACCAGTCGCACACATGCACATAGTCTACATGCACAGACACGTTGTCTCCCTCCTACAGATGTGTGGTTTAAAATAGCCTCTCATGTATTAGCATTACATCTCAGTGAATCCTGAAATACTTCTCTGCTGCACAAATAAAATGACATACAATATCTCCTTTCTCATTGGAATATATCAATACATTTTTTATGAATGAAGGGTAAACACACTTTACACTGTTTTGATTTATGTCTTTTCTTTCCTGCAGGTTCATTTGGCTCTGGTGTGAGATCAGCTGGGTTCCAGACCATCGATACATCAGGATTTTATGATCCCGCTCTGACATCTGGGCAGTTTGATACTGGTGTAAAATCGGGCCAGTATGATGTTGGTCTGAAATCAGGCCAGTATGATACTGGTGTGAAGTCAGGACAATATGACATGAGTTTGAAATCAGGGCAGTATGACACCAGTGTGAGATCAGCCCAGTTCGATACTGGTGTAAGATCAGCCCAGTTCGATACTGGTGTGAGATCAGCCCAGTACGATACTGGTGTGAGATCAGCCCAGTACGATACTGGTGTGAGATCAGCCCAGTATGATACTGGTGGGAGATCAGGCCAGTATGACACGCTGGACGCTACACTTCCTACTTTCACCTGGTCCACCACGACCCTGCCCTCCGCCTCCACCACAGTGGTCACTGGCAACACCACCAGCTACGCGTACCAGGCCGGCACTAACAACATGCCGGGAGGATCGTTGCCGGGAGGCCTCACCTCCCCCTCGTCCCTGTCAGGTGAGACCAAACGTCCCTTGAACATTACCCGTTACCTGCAGGTGAAATGTCGTCTTATTTGTAGTAAGAGATGTTTGGGTGACTGTTTTATCTCTAGTGCTATATTATGTACTGTATATGGATATAGTTACACATAAATAAACAACAATGGTTTGTTTTATTTTAATTTTTATTTCCATGTATTGGTTTTCTTGTTTTGTGAATATTCATGTGTGTGTTATTTTATGTTATTTAATTAAATCAAACCTTGCATTCTGTTTACAGTTTACGGCTTCCAGAATAATCTGGCTCCCACTTCTGCCAGTGTGCTCACCACCAGTGGAGGCAACATTAATGCTACTACCATTGGAGGTACGGCAGCATGTTCGAACAATTTCCACTCTATCTTACATCCTACATATTTTGCACTCTAAAATAATACACAATAGCACCTTTCTATAGCAAGTGTTTAACTTTGTGTGTTTGTATTTACAGGTTATGGCGTTCAGAAGAACTTGTCAAATGGTGGTGGTGTCGTCAGCTCTGGAGTCTCTACAAGTAAGTCCGCAATAGTTTAAAATATAATCACAGTCAAAAACAGTTCTCAAACTTAAATTATTCCTGACTGTCTTGTCTGTTGTCAGCCACTAGATCCCAATCTGATGATGCATACAAGAGAGACTATAAGTTCCTGATCTCTGAAAAGGAGAACGTTCCACTCAAGAGGGATGCAGAAATGCTCATTATGGCTAAAGACAGTGGGAAGCAGTTCACCAGCAGCAGCGTTCAGATGGGAGGAGGTGAGTCAGCTACTTACTGCCTCCTTCTGGAGAAACACTGAATTTTCTCCCAATTTAATAGGTTTCTCAAATTTTGTACACCCAATTTCCTCACAGCCACAGCAGGCTGTAAAGCTTATTTAAACAGTGTACACTGTACAGATATTCTGTTTTAAATAATAGCATCCCATGCAGCCTTGGTATTGGTCACTTTGGAGGCTGTTCATAGACGGTCCTGATCCCTTTGTTAAACTATCTCAGCATCGATCCAACATTTCTGTTTCTTAAAGAAGCATGAACAACCTGATCTGACTTTGAATGAGCATTTACAAGTGTTTCTAATGGTTAGATTTCATAAATCATTTTAATCAGAACAGGAACTGAAGTACGATCACCATTACCATTTATTTGTTGTCTTGGGGACAGAAAAAAAATATTATAAAAAACAAATATTTATTATTTATTTATTTTCTTCCTCCTCCTCCTTTTAAATTGAAGATATTTGCTTGATTATATACTTACGTATATTAATGTTATTCTTATTTACTTTTTTGTCTTTGTTGGTAAAGCCCTCTCTGTGTTGTGACTATTTGTATTGTATCAAATTGATTGTTCTCTCATTCTCAAACAGCTGTGTTTTTTTGGTTCTGCTTGTTCAACACAATAAATACAATAAAAGTAGTGTTTTAAAAAAGTGCTTCTAATTTTACAGGGTCGTTATCGGGAGATTCAATTAAGAAAGAGAAGCTTATTTCAAGCTACGGTGAGAAAATGCCACTGAAGACAGAGACGGGCAACTCTTACTGTGAGTACTTATTACAAACATCTAAAAACTAAAAATGCTTTGATTCTAGAAATAGATAAGTGATGTTTTTTTTTAATTTCTTCATCAGATGGATCATCTGGAGTTGTAATGAAAGACAAAGCCACCTATGCAGGTATTTTGGATTGCAAATATCTTAATATTTACATTAATGATGAATATTTTAGTGTGTGGAAGTGAGGATTTTGCGCTCTACTCTCTCCGTCTGCAGAGATTCAGAGGGACAGCGGCATCTTCGGAGGAGGTGGAGGACTGTGCTGCTGCTCCGACGCTTGTTGCTCTTGGTGGAAATGGCTGCTGGGTCTTCTCCTCCTCTCCCTGCTCCTGCTTGGACTCCTGTTTGGGCTCATTGCACTGGGTAAGGCTAACACAACGACATTTAATAGAGAACAATAAAAATCTCCCCAAAGATAAAACCTTAGGAGTCGTGGGATACTCTCTGGAGCTACTCTGCAAAGAAACGCGTGGGAGGGAGCGCTTTTGTTAGTTTCTAAACGATAAAATGTGTGTTTTAGCTTTTACAGGCTGGTGAGCATTATTTCACAGTGCTGCTAAGAGCTGTGGGACAGTAAATGTAATCCCCTCTCTGGAAATTTGATCCGTGGGTACTGTCTCACTGCCATAAAGTCGGTCTGGCATTCATTCTCAGTGAAACAGCTCCAGAAATGCTTTCTTGATGACATCAGAGGCTGCAGTTTGTTTTCCTGCAGCAGGAGACTTGTTGATGTGAATTCATCCTGATAAAACCATTTGCAACCTCTAATTTGAGGTATGCTTTTACTGGTATGTAAGCTTGTGCATGCCCAAACCTGTTGAGCAGGTACTGACTGAGTAAAGTTATCTGATAGGCCTACATACAGTCGACTATCTGTGTAGTTCCTGACAAAACCGAAGCTGAAAAGAGTAATGTTCAACTGCTCTGTAGCAGGTTAAAGAGGTAAAAAAGCAAAGGTTTTTGTGAGATTTTATTGTATTTTATTTTTTACATACATCAATATACTGCATATGTTAAATATGAATTGATTAGTAACAGGTTCATGATCTTGTGAGTTACATCTGAACACACAGACATGATGCACATACTTTTAGATTCACTGTGACATGATTATCATTATGTCCGTAGTAAATAAATGTCCAAAGAGCTGCTGAAAGAAAGTGTTCCTTGCAACTCCAGAACTTGCTTGAGAATCATGTTTTTCTTAAGTATGGAAGTAATCCAGTGATGGTTAACTGTTTTATGATTTTAAATGTTATATCTTATACTATTCTTTTTTTTAAATCAATGATATATTTCACCACCCCATTCCAAAAGATACAATTTTTGTATTGATTATTTTTTTATTTATATTGTCCTTTTTACAGTTTACCTGTAAATTCAGTTGATTGAATAGTCAGAATGTTGCATTTAGGTGTTATTTAGATCAGAAAAATGTCTTCCCTGATGACCATTATTACTGTTTTAATAGTAACAATAATAAACTTAATTTTTATAGCAAAATGTCATGGATAAATGAAACACAAACTGCTTTACATGAAAGTGAATGCAAAACAAATAATGATGTCCTTTACCATAAAATAAGAGAGATAGTTAAGCATTCAACTGTCAATTTTCCGAAGGCTTCTACCGCGGATACGTTCATCACCTGTGGAAAACACAGTAGTTTATTTATTACAGATTGATGATATTTTCTGACTACTGGTTCTTGTTATGTTTATCTTATCAAATGTTGACGTCTCTTTCTCAGCTGAAGACGTGAGAAAGCTGAAGAGTCGAGTGGCCTCGCTGGAGTCCACGGGGGCTTCTGCTGTTGCCAGCCAGCGATTAGGTTCTCCTAATGACATCGGCCTCTATGGGACCGCTGGAGCTGGAGGTACCGGCAGCACTGACAACACGCTGAATCTCGACGGTAGAGGTGGAGGTGTAACTGGTACTGGCGGCTCGGCTGGCGGAAGTGGCATTGATGTCATCGTTGGAACTGATTCTGCTGGCTCTACTGGGGCTAGTGCTGGAGGTGCCGGTACCAGTGGCAGGACCAGCGGTACTGATACCAGCTTCATTGGTGGCACTGGCCTCGGGACCGGAGGACACTTAAACGCTGCTGCTCTTCAGATGACGATCCAGAAGATGTTAAGATCTGAAATGCAGTCACAGTCATACAGAGGTACTGCACATATATACTGACTACATGAATACACACACACACACACACACACACACACACACACACACACACACACCCTGCATTTAAGTTCATCGAACTGTTGTTTTCTATCTCAACTTTTCTAACATCGTCAGTGCAGGGAGAGAGAGGACTGCCTGGACCTAAAGGTGAAATTAAAATATTTATTTCATAAAATCTAAACATATACTCTTTTTTTTTTTTTTCAAGTTAATTAACACGAGTGTATTTTTTATTCTTTTCAGGGGACTCTGGAACTAAAGGTCAGGAAGAAAATCACTTACTGTAACTTTAATTCAGCTACTGTGGACTGTCATCTTAATTAAATATGCTTTACTCATCACAGGAGATTCTGGTTTCCCTGGACTTCCAGGTGAGCAATGATGACTAATATTTTCATTGAATCATTACCATTTTTTAGCAATTTCTTGGGAATTTTGCGCTGCACCGTGATGTGATTTTACTGACTGTGACCTTTGACCTCAGGTGCTCCGGGTGCAATGGGACATGCAGGCCCTGAAGGTCCAAAAGGACAGAAAGGAGTCCAAGGTACAGAAAACGCTTCAGTTGAAACTACACCGTGCAAGTACACTGCTTAGCTATTATTAATAGTGAGGTGTTTTATCTGTGTGTAAAATGTCTGATCAGGTGATCATGGACTGGATGGGGCACCAGGCATCAGGGGTCGCGAGGGCCCGGGTGGCCCCAGAGGTGAGGCAGGATCTTCAGGCTTTACAGCGAAAGGTGAAAGAGGTATGGCTCAGATTCCCAGCATCAACAGAGCTTTTGTGTGTATTAGTAATACTAATGAGACCTAGTTTATCTTGACTGTGTCACTGCAGTATCTCGTGTTTTGTTTTATGCAGGTGCCCCTGGGGATACTGGGTCCGTCGGCCCGGCTGGACCAAAAGGTGACAATTGTTCTAGACTTCTGACCATTCAAAGAGCTGTACACTACATGTCATCATTAGCCCATTCACACGCACACATTCACACACTGACGGCAGGCTGCCGTGCAACGTGCCAACCTGCCCATCAGGATCTAAATTCATGCACATTCATGCACGCTCACACACCGATGGCACAGCCGCCGGGAGAAATCTTTGGGTTTAGTATCTTGCCCAAGGACACTTTGACATGTGGACTGGATGAGTCGGGGGTCGCCGATCTTCCAATTAGCGGACGACCCGCTATACATCTGAGGAAAACAAATGAAATAGAAAAATAAGTTGAAATACATTAAATAAATAATAATTCAAATAATGATAATAATAATAAATTGGAAGAAAACCTCAAAGAAACTAACCAATTTGAGTGGCAGATAAAAGTAAGTTGGGGTTATCACTACATAAAAAGAAATCCTTTTAAATCAATTGTGTGTTTTTACATACAATTACGGTTGGTTTTAATTGCTGACAAAAGGTGCATTTGTAACGTTTCATTGCCTCATCGTGTATGAACGTCAAACGGCACCAGGTGGCAGCATTTAGATAGCGTGTGAATAAAGCCTCCATATTGTTTTGTAAAAAAGCAAACGAGCTCTACCTTGAGGGAGACACATACAGCAATTAAGAATGAAAATACCCCCAAATGATGAATTGTAGTTTGATATCTTTACTGTATTACAATTATTCATGTTTTTGATAGAATAGCAGCCTTAACAGTTAAAATCTATGTGTGATGTCAGTAAAGTATAAAGAAAAGAAAAAGTGATTCATTTGCAAGTTTTAGGATAATTAGGCTTTTATAAAGTTAGTTCCACATTAGTTAATTTAATGTTCTTATTCAACATTGTTTTTCCTTTCTAATAATTCTGAATCTATGATCTAGGTGCACCTGGAGTTCCTGGACTTTCTGGAGCACCAGGTCAGTTTCTCCCGGTCATCATTCATGTAGAGCATCACTGTGACTCCAGAAACACCGGCTGAGTTTAATTCAAATTTACCAACTGAAACTATTGTTAGCATTCTACATAAACTGTTTTGTTCAACGTCAACATAGGTCTTCAGGGTTTCCGTGGCGAGGCAGGGCAACCTGGATCTAAAGGTGGGTCACATGGAAAAACACCCTGAGATTCCTTGTTAGTTTATTTTATATACTATAATGTTACTCACAGTCACTGTTGTCCCTCAGGCGACAGAGGGCTTGGTGGACTCCAAGGACTTAAAGGTTTGTTGTAACTACATCAGTTTCTCACAGGACTTGTGGGGTCAGTGAATGCGTCTAACTCTATTTGAATTCATGTTTATCTTAGGTGAATCTGGTGACACGGGTCTCAGAGGGGTCAAAGGTCAGTATAGCTTTTGTGAATCAAACTGTATTTGAAGCTGTCAAATCAGCATGTTATACACTCTTTGCAGTTTTCTAAAACAGTCGTCTCACTCCTCAGGTGATCCTGGTGTATCAGGGCTGCAAGGGTCAGCCGGAGAGAGAGGACCCAAAGGATCAACGGGTGAGTCACAGGAGCTCCAGCCTCAGATGATTAATGATGATAATGAATTCTCAGACACTCAGATTATGGTATTGTGCTTAGCTTAGCTTAGCATAAAGACTGGGAGCAGGGGGAACAGCTAGCCTGGCTCAGTCCAAACACAATTCACCCACCAGCACCTCTAAAGCTCATTAATTAACACGTCATATCTTGTTTGTTTCAACCAAACAACAACAAAAAAACAATGTGGTAACATGACAATTTGCTTTTTTATGAGGGGTTGTGTGCCGGACTATTTCTTGGCTGGGAGCAGTAACTTCCTGGAGTCTCTGCTGGTTGGAAACTGCTCAAAATGTTGAACTATTACTGTAATAGGTGATGAGTGTGCATCACAACAAAACATTCACCCTTCCAAAAAACGGAGAAAGCACTTAAAAATTGTATATAATCAATATGATTTTATCTTTTTTAATTGTATCCATAAATGATTTAAACAATTTAGATACATTTAGTTTAACTTATTAGCTCACTCATCGTTACTTTTTTTCTTACCTTGTTATTGTTATGCAAACACACCACGGCTGATTTCAATGAGGCAGCAAAGAGAGTATTAAATAACATAATCCTCCAAGGGGCAGCAGAGAGGAGTCTTCTTATAAAGATAAAGATAGACGTTATTTTTCCAGAGGAAAGTTGCTGTGCCACAGGTGCATACAAAGTGGGACGAGTGTAAATATAGAAAGCCTCTTTTGCTCTTCATACTAATAGATTTAAATTGAATACAATTGTTTTCTTTCCTTTCTACGTTGTCAGGGTTGTCTGGAGCCGATGGATTTAAAGGATCAAGAGGTAAATGAGTCATTATACAAGCATTACAGATACATCTATATAAATATTAATCTAATTTGCACAAGGATTTAAAATTTTAAATCTCACTCTAAAGTGTCATTTTTGACCCTCAGGTGAAGTTGGACCTGCTGGGCCACCTGGACTCAGAGGTTCTTCTGGAGATGCTGCATCTCCAGGTAAACTGAAGCTGATGCCACTCTCATGAAACTGGGTCTGCAGCTATTTCAACATTATCATTAGTGGATGATATGATAAGATATATTCATGATACCACCCCC
>NW_022280033.1:7690509-7698932 GCF_004355925.1 Anarrhichthys ocellatus | reverse complement strand
CTTTAGGAACCCCTGGGCTTCAAGGACCACCAGGTACGACTCTACTATCTATTCATCACAAATCGAAGATTTCTTATTGGTTGTGGGGCACTATGATTGTGATGCTCTCAACACTAAAAATGTACTTGTGTCTTGCTTTTAGGGATACCAGGGAATCCAGGAAGACCCGGCTCTAAAGGTACATCTACTGTTAACTTCAGCTTTCTGCTGCAGAAAGTGCATGCTGTCTAAAATACCACGTGTGCTATTAATCTGTGAATCTGATGTTCCATGTTTCTCGTCTGTTTTAGGTGAAACGGGTGAACCAGGAAGAATCATCAATGCAGGTAACAGATTGTGATAAAAAAAATGATATTTTAACATATTATTGATTAGATTATAGTTTGAGGATATCTAACTGACTTTTATTTATTTCCCAGCTGGCTCCACATCTGTCGGCATCCCAGGACCACCTGGGCATGCCGGCCCTCCCGGTCCTGCGGGTCTTCCAGGATTATCAGGTCTGACCCTTAACAGCTGGGAAATTAGCCATAATGGTGTCCTTGGCATTCTGCATATCTTAGTAGTAACATACTTATACTTCGTGATTTACCTCCTCAGGTCCCATTGGCCCTGCTGGTTTGCCTGGCCAACCTGGTAGGTCACTGCAGATTATGTCTTTTAGATCAGATATGTGGCAAAGCAGAGTCTCATGAAATCTGCATTGTTTGTTTTCACAGGTGCTAAAGGTGACAGAGGATATACGGGAGAACAAGGAATAACCGTGAGAACATCTGACAGTCTAAGCTCGAGCTCAAGTGAGTACTCTTTTTGTGGATGGCTTTCTTTAATAAAACAATACAATAAAAGCGTCAACTATGTCACACAATCTTCATCGTACAAATGAAGCGTTGAATTCATAAGAAATAAAATCCACTTTGCTCCACTCAGTTGTTGTGATGCTACAGCCTTGCTGGTCTGACCAGTAGCTTACAGCGGTGCAGCTCATAGTAGCTAATGCTAGCAAATAAAGAAAAGTACAAAGTCAGTTTATTGACTGTACACATCCCTACTTGTGCTGCTGTTACTACATGTTAGCATTTATTATTGTCCTGTAGTTGTAACCTGTGGCCACAGTGGGCGCTGTAGAGCAGAAGTTACATAGGGTTCCTTTAATGTCATTTTCTACATGTTTGTCCCTCTCTACACACAAGAATACTGTTCATTACTTCAAAGTATATTTCTGCTTTAGGGCAATACAGTGCCAATGGAGGTTCAGGACAACCTGGCCCACCCGGCCCACCGGGTCTACCTGGACGTCCAGGTAAATACAACACACCTTTGTTGCAGCATTGTCAAAGGCGACATCTTTAATGATTGCTGAATTACCACAGCGTTCTTGTAATGTTCTTCAAATTGTGTTACTGACTGTTTTAATCATGTTTCCATTAGGAGATTCAAGACAAGGACCCCCTGGACCTCCTGGGCCTGAAGGTCCTCCAGGCAAGTATTTAAGCTCATTAAATCCACAGTTTCAAATATGGACCCTGAGGCCGGTGGATCATACGGTGTTTTGGTATTATGTGAATCCCATCCATTATTTATATCAAACTTCATTAAACTTCATCTTTTTTTAAGGTTATGGAAGACCGGGACCTAAAGGAGACAGGGGAGACTCAGGCTTTGGATCCAGCTCTGGTACGATGATGAATCTGAACTTGTGCTTAACGTTGGTTTGACTCGTAATCAGCATTGACAGGAAAGATTCTCAACACTGCTCTTCTTACAGGAACTTCATATAGTGGACAACCCGGACCACCAGGACCACCTGGATCATCAGGATCAACAGGTGATCAGCCTCATACTTAATTTAAAGAAACGTACCCTCGTTTAGTTTTAGTAATACTTTATTATAACATCTCCGTCGTTATTTCAGGTTCTCCTGGACCCAGAGGATACCAAGGTAATTATCTCACTTTATTTAGGGTGTATCTCTTTAACAAATCACTCTCTTTCGTTTCACTTAAATAAAAGTAAATAACTTCACAAAAATAACAGTGGCATCATGTGTGTGTCTCAGGTGAACCAGGCCAGCCAGGAGTGCCCGGTACCCCTGGAAGACCAGGCAGCTCTGAGAGAGGTCAACATCAAACACAGGCCATACAAAGTCACATTAGAAATACATATGAGAGCCACACTACAAAGGCCTTATGCACACGTGTGATATACGGTATGTTTATTTCTTCCTTACAGTGTCGACTTACGGGGGAGGAAACGCGATCCCTGGACCAGCAGGTCAACCGGGACTTCCTGGACGTCCTGGACCACAAGGAGTTAAAGGTACCAGCACATCGAAACTTGTGAATGCTGTCAATATTTTATTGTCTGTGTTTCAGAGGGAACACTGTGTGCGTCACATGACAAAAAATGCTTTTGTTATTTCTAAGGGGACACTGGAGCTCCTGGTTATTCTGGCTCTTCAAGAGGTAGAGAAGATCATGATCACAATAATACACAAAGTCAAGTGTTTTTATCTTGTAAAAGCATGAAGAGTTCCCAGTTGCTTTAAATGTTTAGATTTCCTTCAGAGGTTTTACGATCTCATTTTTTCCCTCAGGCTCTGTCTCAGTCACCGCAGGTCCTCCTGGCCCTGCAGGTCCTCCTGGCCCCGCAGGCCTGCCGGGCTCCTTCGCTTCTTCCAGTGAGATGCGTCAATACATCAATGACTATCTAAGTAAGAGTTCTTCTGAAGCAAGGTCTCACGCTCACAGGCTGTCAGGGGGACAGAACAGAGTATGAACAGGTTTTATTTGTTCTATGCAGGTAGAAGCAGACAGTCCAGTAACCCCGGACCTCCAGGTCCACCTGGGGCTCCAGGAATCCCTGGAACCTTCTCAGGCTCCATCGATGACATCTACACTCGTATCATTGCATATATGCAACGTAAGTCTGCGTTTCTCCCCAAGGTGTATGTTACTGAATGAGAGTTGGAGGAATGTTTACGTATGGGGTATAATAATAGCAGATTGGCGGTCACCAATAACTGTGTTCTGCAATTTCAGGTTCTGGCTTAGGCCTCAGTATTGGTGTTCAGGGTCCTCCAGGACCACCTGGTCCACCTGGCTCTGGCTCTGGGTCCCTGACAGTCAGCGGTCTCATCATCATGCTTCAGAGTAAGTACAATACATAGTCTGAGCCAAGTGGAATCACATCCATAGATTCTCCCCACAGCACTCTACTGTCTCTGTAAACACTGTGGTGACAGAAAAGTTTAAACTAAAGTAAAACTAAAAGCTAAACGATGTCTCTCTGCTGTGATCCGTCTAGGAGAAGATGTGAGGAGATATTTGTCAGGACCACCAGGGCCACAAGGTCCACAGGGACCACCAGGCATATCAGGAGGAATTTCAAGGAGTTACAGTGTTGAGGAGATAGCCGCATACATCTTCAAAATCATGAATGGTAAGCACAGGTGGCACTAACAGAAAAACAATAACCCCGGAAGTGATACCTGTACTTAATCTATTAGTCAGTCAGTCAGTCAAATTGCTCTTGTTGTCGTTTCCAGACAGAGGGATTGCTAGAGGTCCGCCCGGACCACCCGGTCCTGTTGGGCCTTCTAGTGCAGGGGGCTCTGGCTTCACTACCGCTACCATTGACTATTCTGCACTGGTGAGAAGTAAGTCATCGTGCTTTCCATTGACAGACACCATCTTGTTGTTGAGTCGTGAAAAGTTACTCACTCATCATCTATCTTAAAAACAAAACGTATACTTTTAAACTTATCGTGTCTTCATCTACTTAGATTCAGACTTCCGCTCTTGGATTAACTCTGCTGTACAAGGCGGTCCTCCCGGTCCCGCCGGTGTCCCGGGGCTACCTGGCCCTCCTGGTCCTCAGGGGCCGTCAGGAGTCTCCACTGCCAGTGTGTATACGTCGGGAGGTCGTGGCTACAGTATGGAGGATATTCAGCGTTACCTGCAGGGTGAGTCTGACCCAGTGAATGAACTTCATGTCTTGTATAAAGTCAGGCTGAAATCTTGAGGCTTAGAGTCACATAGCAAGGTCATTTAATGCTAAAGTTAAATCGTACAACAATAAAAACCTTTGCTTTAGACTATGTCCGCTGTCCCTATATACAATTCATTGCTACCAATATATCACAATAGATACCATATATACAAAACATTACATTCGTCCTCCTCTTTAAAAAATACTGTTCTCTAAATATCAATGCTCTTAGTTATGGAAATTCCAAGAGAAACATCAACAATCACAAATAAAGAATATAATATTACAAACAATCTACACTCATTCATCTTAACCTCTGCGGGTACAAATGTTGAATATCAATTTTTAAATATAATCATACAAGAAGTGTGCTCTGTTGCACCTTTAACCTCACCCAACAGTGATGTCACGGTGTACTGACACACCCTGGAGTTCACCTCGACATCACTGCAGCAAGCGTGAGGAGGTAAACCACTGGAGGACAGCAGAAGTTCCTCTTTAATGTAATACAGTACAACAGCCCTGCATTTCATTTTTTGTGGTTGCGTGACGTTTTTTTGTTGTCCACTCCTGATTTTGTCGTCTACAATCAAAGAGGTTTCCTCATCTTCCTGTGCACTTGTACGTATTAGACTGACAATAACGTCGACTTGAATCTTTCTCAGGTTCTGGTTTCAGAGGTGTTCCCGGCCCTCCTGGTCCTCAAGGTCCTCAGGGACTACAGGGTCCACCAGGCAGTTACAGTGGATCAATTTCCTACAATGGAAACTTCCCTCGGGAGACTATCCGCACTGAAATTCAACAGTATCTGTCCAGTAAGCTCCTAACGTCCCACACAAACAGACTAAAGACATGTGAGCACAGATGAGTGCGGATATCACCAATGAACTCTTATCTTTCAGGTGACGGTGTTCGTCGTGCCATCAGTGGCCCTCCGGGGCCTCCAGGACCGATGGGTCAGAAGGGAGATCGTGGAGAGCCGGGTCACATCCAGAGCTACGGGCAGAGCCAGAGCTACAGTCAGGGTGACTCTCGATACGGCTCTGAGCGCAGAGAGACCGACACCAGCAAACTCAGTCAGACACTGGATTACTCCAGCGTCGCCATAAAAGTTTCAGACTACATCAAGAGTGAGTCGAACCTAAACACCCCCATCACCCTTCATTTATAGTGCAAGGCTTGTACTTCTGTAACTTGAATTTGTCTTACTTTACTAAGATCTAGTTGATATGCTCTACTGTATTCTAACTACTCTAAATATGCTCCAACCACAGTTCCCATAATGCTTTGGGGATGATGCCCTTTCTGAGGATATCAGTATCTCAGATGTCACCAATAAACGTCCATAAATACTTAAAAACACTTGCTACTGAGTTACATTTTTTAAGTGTTATTTAGTATCAGAGAAACCCAGTGATATTGATCTGTACATCTTTGGGTTGAGTGCAAACAGGAGGAACTGCTCATAGCTAATTTGGCATACTTTGAATGGTGCTAATATAACCAAATTTAACAAATATCAGCTAAAAACGGAGCTGAAATTGTTGCCCAAAGCTCTCAATTTAGTCTGAATTTGCCCCGAGTGTCAGACTTCTGACTTACGTGAAGGATCAGAGTACGTCTTCCTCCTCTATGATGATGATGAGTGTCACTTCAGTGCTTTGATATATCTGCCCTCCTCTAGGTCAAGGCCTGCTGCAGGAGTATCTGGTTCAGGGTCCCTGGATGGCGAGTGTGAGAGCGATTCAAGGCCCCCCTGGTCCACCGGGCCCTGTCGGACCTTCTGGTCAGAGCCGCGTCATCGGAGCCTATGGCAACGTCACAGCTGACCTCATGGAGTTCTTCAGAGGTGAGGACACAAGCGTTTAGAGTTCAACCTCACAGCAATAGAAAACCAGACTCGTGTGAGTGGAGTTGGAAAATGTTGCTTCATCTCAACTGAATCTGTGCTTCTGCTCTCGCGCAGCGTATGGCACCATTCCCGGCCCCCCAGGAGGCCCTGGACCAAAGGGTGACCAGGGGTACCCAGGACCCGCAGGAGGAAAGGGTATATTCAAACAGAGCCAATGAAACTCAGCGTATTTTCCAGAGTAGTGTTTTTCAGTGAAGTGATTGAGAAAAGTCTGAGATTTCCCTATGCTTGCAGGTGATCCTGGTCGCCCAGGTATACCGGGAGTACCAGGGTCCTACACTGTCCAGATTCCACACAGAGTGCAGAAGAGGGATGCAGGTAACTTACGTCAAATGTTGTTAAATCACATAAAAAACGTCCAGTGTTTCAAACAAGTAACAGCGTCTCTTTTCATCCGCTGTAGGAGATAAAGTTGTTGGTCGTCGCCATCGCCGTCACGCCAGTCGTGGCTAAACGTACTACTGGACCGAGTCAGATTTATTTTTAGTCATTGTATTTTTTAGGTGTTGAACTGTAGCAATGCAAGTAGTCAAAAAGCATTTTTATTGTTGCCAGCTGTAGAAAATCACAGGAGAATTTGAGAAAATAAAAGTGGCCAAAAATGCAATAAGTCTCTTTAAAGCTGCTTAAGTAGAGGCATGGATGTAGCTGCTGGTCAGTGTCTTTGTCACACAGACTTGATTCTTTTTGTGGGTGTATAATTACTTTTCTAAGTTAGCTTGCAATCAAAGTTTTTTTTTTTTTGCTATCTATTTTTAAGCAATTAGTAGCTGAGTAGTATTTGAATGGCACTCTGCATCTTTTCCCGCTGCTCGTGTAACTTGAGTTAACTGGTGTACGTTTAGTTTTTTTTCTATTCGTTGTCTTTTGAGGATTATATTGTATTGAGGATTATACAAGTGTTAAATGTTGCGTCAAGATAACCCTTCAATGGTTCATAAAATACTTAAATATTGGCAGATTATCCACATAAATCTAGTCAACCTCCAGTCAACCTCCAGCCTGTAAGTTAGACATTCACCCTATATATTCACCCTACTATATAAAGGAATGCATCATTACCGGTCAGAGTGAGGGTCATTTGTGCAGCAGGGGGGGGGGACTTTGGTTACCGTAAATGTTGCTGTAGTGAGGACTGAGGATTTACTTGAAAGGTTTGTTGGTAAAATAAATAAATAACATTGTTCGCATGGATGAAAGACGGATAATCACTAAGAAATGACTGATTGGATTGTATATTTTTGTATGAGAGCGCACTGAAATTGATATATTTTCTTTATACCATTAAGTGTTGAAAAGATTAAATTATAAAATGTTCCCAGATCATGTTTTACGTAGTGAACTTATTGACATCTGATCAATATATTTTAAAGACACAAAAAATAAATCTATTTTTGGACTTTGGAGTCTTGATCTTCACTCGAGGTGTTTCCAGACATTTAAAAAAAAAAAAAAAGGCCAAACGGTCAATATTTTATTTACAACTAAAGAAAAGTCAATTTATAAAGACACTTTAAATACATTTGATCCGACATCAAAAGAATGTTCAATGTGGTAGAATGACAACTTATCGAAATGCTGTAACTTAAGCAAAATAAAAAATATATTTGAAATCTACGGGGCATTTGGTGTAATTCACAAGACAATCTCCAAATAACCCCAATAAAAACCCAGCATTCATGACAAAACACTCGTCAATGTCAGCATACAGAAACTATAACATGCAGTGATGATATGCAGCGACAAAATAAACAAATCGGGTGTCTCGAAATCTTTTTGTGAACCATCAATACTTTTGCACCCAAAAATACAGCGAACAATGTCGTCTCACACGTTGAAGCGCTTTACCTTTCACACAACACTGGTCTCCAGAGCGAGAGCAACTACAGCATCGATATTTCAGGAATACATGTTTAGAAAACTAGACCATAAAATACTAAAGGGCACATTTGAAAAAGAGTAAAATTATAAGTAAAGGTAACAAAAAAGAGACAATTCTGTCAATTTGGAGTTGCTTGTGTGAGACAAAGGTGACTCACTGTCAAAATACATTGACAGCTTTACTACTGCATATTTATTCTTCAGCTCATGTGTGCAAATAAACAGCTTTACATTCCTTTTAGTTTTCATATATTATGTATTCCATCATTCTCCAGGAAGTAACAGGTCAGCTCCGTGTCTAACTATGTGGGAATAAGCACTGAAATGAAATTGTAAGACCCTCATGGCAAGCACAGTATCTGATTAAACACCATATGTAGGTACACACGTAACAATTCACTCAGCGCATCATTTACAACACGGTACATTCCTTTAAATGTGAACTCACAGCCTTATGATCCCAACGCGTTGCTGTTTCTGACTCAGCCATAACAACACAGTCTCCGAACTACTCGGTCCCTCTCGAAACCAGCTCTCCCTTACATGCAGCAACACGAGATCTCAGTCAGTTTAATCTCCCAGCATCTTGTGATTGTGGGTGGAAATGATAACCAGTTATTTAAGTGCAGGACATTCAGGG
>NW_022280033.1:7653451-7690409 GCF_004355925.1 Anarrhichthys ocellatus | reverse complement strand
CTGCGAACATACGAGGCACTGGAGTTCATTCAATACGATAATCTGATTGGCCTTCGCCACCAACTGCAGGCTTTTAAAATTTGAACATGCTCAGAAAAGTGCATATTATTATCATTGGACATTTCTCTAACAGCGGAGAAAGATTTGATTCAGGTGAGGGAACGGTGTGTAGGCACGTCATGCTCACTAACGAGGGAATCAAAGCGGTGAAGACATTTTTATCCGTAACGGTCGCGAGAAGTCATGTCGCTCCACCAGGAAGAGTCTGTCCGGGGGTCAGTTTTGTAGCACAGACGGACGGACGGACGGGGGGCTATAAACCAGAGTTGTGCAGGTTTGGGATGGGGTAGAATTTGGATACTCGACTCTGGGTGCTGGGGTTAAGGCATTCGGATTCGCCGGTCATCTTGAAGAAGACCTCCTGCTCCTGGAGCTTCCGCGTGAACTCCTCCTCCAGCGCCTGCGGGGGGCAGCAGATACAAACAACTGAGTCGACCGCTGAGACGATTATATCACAAACAAACCAGACAACCGGAGACATTCTTACTCCCGACTGTAGATGGAGTCAGTAAGAGACAGACATTCTTACGTCACAGAGTGAATGGATGTTAAATATACCTTCTTCCTGGGTCTTAGCTTCTCTCTCCACTCCCTTATCTCTTGGCTGTGCTCCTCGTCCAGCTCCTTCAGCTTTTGGGTCTCATGTTCAATCAGAAGGTGGCATTTCTCATTCTGAAAGAAAAGGTGGGTCAACGCATGTCGCTTCAGGATAAATGTGCTGAGATCAAAAATAATTTCCTCTTATTCTACTGCTTTCCTCACACTTTTTTCTCTAATTATCCTTTTATAGATCTAGGTATTAAAGAGTGTGCTAGATGACAACGCAAGCTCCATGCTGTGTGTGCAGTGTGTGTGTTGTGCGCTCACCTGTAGCTGCTGCAGCTCCCTGATGTTTGAGTCACACTGCAGCTGCAGATCCCTCATCTGGTTCTCGTGTTTCTGGTGTTGATGGAGCCTCTCGTTCTTCTGCCTCTTGTCTTCCTGAGATGCAAACTGGACCAAGCAGGCACAAAGAACACAACTGTAACAGCACCTCAAAACCAAACAAAGCTACTCATTGATTTGTCTTTTTCGCAGAAACGTTGTGTTTTGAAAGGTTATCTGCACGTGCTGCGGACACAGAGCTATTGAAAGGACAAGTGAGGGACTCGGCCATAGAGTGATCCATTTCAAACATGTACTACACTGATTGCAAGGGCAAAAAACATACATTTTTGTAAAACAACAGCAGCAGCGTGAGTCCACAGTGTCGGTCACCTGTTTTATCCGCTCTCTCTCCTGCTCGGGCGTCACGGCTGCCGTGGCGGTGATGCGGATGCTCTTCTTGAACATGGCCATGCGGGTTTTGGCATCGCTGCGCTGAATCTTGGGCAGACGAACCCTCTCTTGAGTCTGCTTGTTCTTCATCTCCTCTATCAACCGCTGGTTGTAGCGGTGCATCTGCTCCATCTCCTATAAAACACACACACGCACACATCGTTCAGAAGCTTCAATAAAATACGACTTTACTCTGAGTAGACTTCTCTCCCAGCTCTTACTTTCTCATGCCTCTTCAGCAGCTGGTGTCTCTGCAGGAAGTACTGGTCCTTCAGCTGCTGCTTCAGCTGCTGGTGCTTCTCCTGCAGGTGGCGCTCCTCTAACTCCCACATGGCCGCCTCCCGAGCTACAAAACAAACACAAACACACACACACACACACACACACACACGTGCGCATACAAAAACATCCCATGAGGCCACGTACGTGTGAGGTACATGTTAGCTGGTGACGATTGGAGCGATGAAACCAAGACGAACGGGAAACACGGTCAGCAAGTTGGACGAGCTGCAACACGTCTGCATGTCGCAGTCAGTATTTACATACTTTTATTCGTCTGTCTGTTACGTGTCTTGAAACCTACACAGGATGTTTGAGTTCAGCTGGTCGCCTGAGAGTTAATCTGTCTCAGCGTTTGTCAAATTGAATGGAAATGCACCGATTAAAACCAAAAGTCTGCTGACGTGGTGCCTTCAGATGTGTTGAGAGGAAATCAGAACCAGCACATGAACGACAATCGCATGCTTTCATATGCGCCGTTATAGTAAAAGGGACAATGTAATCCGCCGAGTAGCACTTCCTCCGTCTCCTACCTCTCATCAGCTGCTGCTTGTGGTTCAAGCAGTCTTTCTCAATAGTGGTGATCTCCAGTTTATGCTGCTGGATGATTTTCTTCAGAGCTCCGTCCAGCTCTTGCTGCTGCTTCTGTAGGAACTCTTGCTCCTGAGGAGCCAGAGAGAAGAGGAGCAGTGAGAGGAGGCCGAGATGAGCGTGCAGAGGGACAGCAAAGAGCAAGAAAAAGAGAAGAGCACAACACAAAAGAATGTGTCTGGAGTATCAAAAACGGCCTGAAACTGAAATGACATCCACTTAAAGTTCAGAACAACACAGAAGCACTAAGATGTCACATCATCAACTGGGCCAGTAGAGGAGACACTCAGAGATCATGGATGGCAATGATCCACAATGGAGGTGAAGAGAGAGAGAAACGTTAACGGTTCAGTAAAGACACAGATTCACTGTTTAATGTGAGACAACATCGACATTGCCGTCCAGAGCTCAGCCTACGTTATGCATGACTCATTACACAAGCAGCCAGAATGATCTATTCATTACATTTTCTTTACGCATAATACAAAATAAAAGATTTTGTCCATCTAGCGTTCGTTATTCACTATCATTAGGTGTAATTCATTAAAAGAACCTACAATAGATCATATTATACTGCTGCTAACTCCAAATAAGGATGGTTCAAATTTGATATTGTAACCAAATAACGCACACAACCAGTGACTTCTCCATCCATCTTGTAACTGAGGCAGTCGGATTATATTTGGACCTCGGCTGACGGAGACAAACATGGATCCAGACAGAAAGAGGATCAGCGACTACATCGCCGCTGGGAGAGAGCACCGTTTACTCCACGTCACGGTGCAATACAATACAAATCCCACATAAAGTACAGGGACTGGATGTTGAACATTTGTGAATACTGAGCAGGAGAGAGAAAGAGAGAGAGAACCACCGCACAAACACAGGGATGGGAACACTAAAAAACAAAACACCGCCCATGCTTACATGTGTGGTTCTTAAAACTAAACCATCACAGACTATAACCTGTCACTACATCTAAGTATGGGCCAGAGATGGATAGAAACAGGGCGTAGAGGAGGGGGGGGGGGGAACTTACATCCTGCATCTGAGCGTTGAAGAGTGCGCATGAGGACAACTGAAAAGACTGAATCATAACCTGGGCCACTGCCTGTGGAGGAGAGCACACAGCGCACTCATCCTGATCAGGGACAGATAGCAGGCTGAGGATCTCTCTCACACACACACACACACACGCACACACACACACACACACACTCTGATTCTGAAGTTATGTAAGAGATTTTTCCCCGTTGGGAATTTCGGTGAGTTTAAGGCGCACAGCACAGTTCTGGCTAAATGTTAGGAGGGAGTTAATTAATAAGTTATTAATACTCTTCTGGTCTTCTCATGCTTGAAAAGCGGCACTTGAGCTTCATCCAACTTGCAAAGAAAAAAAAAAAAAAAATGAAATAATAAAAAGCAGTTTTGTTACGGTCCATGCTACTGGCTCATGGAGTGTCTACGTGTTCCCTTTCAAAAGAAAAGAAGGCCTTTGTCCACACGACTCGTGTTTGATTCATGAAAGATGGAAAAGGGCTTTCAGTGCAGACGTCTATCGCTCGCTTGTTAATGAATTCACTACGTGATAAACACTCAGCGGTACTCTGTGGTGGGGAGCAAACTGAGAGTGGACACTTATGACTCATCATCAGCATTTTGTAGCACCACTGAAAACCGTAAGTTCCACATAAGTGATCTCAGGAGAAAAGGTGAAGGACGGCATTGTAGAGTGTTTACTAGTAGTGTGTATGTATATATATATATATATATATATATGCTCTGGATAGTGGCTTCATACAGCCACATATGGACTCAGTTGAAATGGTCGACAGGTTTCTATAGACCCAAGATACGGAGCTAACAGACGGCGTGATTCCTGTGTTCATGTAAATACTTCACAAGAATGAATCGGGTTGTGGAGAGGTCGGGAGAAGGAGAGAGAGAGAGAAACCTTTCACAGAGGAGGAGACAGCCGGTGACGGTTTACCTCTGCAGTCTTAAGGAGCGATAGATCCTCCTTTATGCGTTTCATGAGCTCTTTTCTCAAATGTTTGGGTGACTGTCCGACTTCCAGTTGGACCTACAGTGTATGTGCAGAAACTGGTTGATGCTGTTGTACTCTGAAAATCTAACAAAGCTTGCAAACAACAGTAGAAGACATGCGCGGCCCACTTTGAGAGGAGAGATACTGAACCCAGCCACCGAATGATCCAAAGTCAGCATGCGTGATTATGTTCCTTTGATTAGTAGCACGTCAGAACCGGAAGTTTGAACTGAGTTAAGAGTCAAGACATGAGGTTGTCAAAAGAAGAATTTGACGAGTACACGGCAGATGTTAATCGCTAACACGGTATTACTTTGCATTCAATTAAGTCCCTCAGTCATCAAGATGATTAATTTGCCTCCAGAGATTAAATAAGAGTAACTGATGTGGAATCATCGGAGACTACTACCTCTGAATGTCATTCCTCTTAATGCGACTCTATTAGCCATATCTGGTGGCTAAACTAAACCAGCTAGCACCGTGTGGTGCACCCATCTGTGTGTGGGTCCATTAGAGTAGCACCACCTACACTTCAGTCACTGCTGATGGTGCTTTTGTCGAGGTTGCTTATTATTTAGCGTTATTGCAGCATAAAGGCGCACACCCCTCGGCCGCTAACCGGTGTTTTCCGTTCTATTTATTTATTTTTTGATGTACTTGTTTATACTTTAACAATCTGTGTTGCAGTGACAGTATACTGTGTATGTTAAAGATGATTCCATATCAGTTACTCGGATGCAAGGCGGTTATCATTTCCCCAAAAGAGCCCAACACCACTCGGAAAAGATCTTCATAAGTCGGCCATCCCGTGACCAAAGCCACCGCAACACACTCATACAAGAGACACGGTTAGTTAAATACACAATAACAGTACATCTTGAATACAGAGCACAACGTTGCAAACAAAAAGTATCAAATATGTGCATTTTATCAATAGCTAATAACTTGTATCTTCAGCTGAACAACCACGACAAAGTACAAAGCTGAGAAGCAACCACTTTAAGCCAACCCTGCAATAATATTTTTAACCACAATAAATGATATTCTAAGTGGCCCAGGCAGCAAATTGCAAGCAGCACGACCACCACCAGGCATCATTAATGCACAATGGCTGCCAATCGGCACTGACGCCATGAAAAACAAAAAAAAGCTGCAAAACACAAAAAACTGCAAGCACACCCAGAACACCCAAAAGAAGCATTTTGAGGCAGCACGATAAGGTAAATGTTTAACCTAAGACTGAACTTTTTATTTAATAGTTCTCTAAAGACTCGGTAGCTCAGTGCTGCTCAGGAGGCAACCAGAAGCCTCGGGGCAGATGAATAATGGATACAGCAACATGGAGCTAGCAGCATCGAGGAGAAGGACCGCACAGACACGTACAGTATAAAAACAGCGAAGGCACACCCCTCCCTCAGGATTAATGGGACACAGCCAAGTCTGCCGCCGGCTGAGTCGTTAAACACATGCACCATTAAACAGCTCGGATCTATGACATGCAAATGATTACCACCCCAAGCTCTCCCTAGCTCGGAGCCGATCAGCCCGTCCATGCAGAAGCAGCCGTGCGCCACAGTACCTCCTTCTTCCGGTTCTTCAGCATGTTTTGGAACTTGGAGAGCTCCTTGTCTTGATCCGCTTTGATGCGCTTGGCTTCGTCTCGGAGCCGGCTGGTGTGGTCCTGTTCCAGTCGCTCGATGGTCTGCTTCTGCTTCTTCTCAAGGTTCTCCACTTCTTGGTCATATTGACGCTTCTTCGCCTGCGCGGACAGAATTCAGCAGAAACTCTGGGATCAGCCTGACAAGATCAGTGTTTGTATGTGATCCCATATCATTAGATCAGTGCATATCAACACCCAGCCTTTTATTACTTAGGGAGGGGGAAATTAGTTGTAAAACACATCTGTATGGCTTCATTTTAAGACAGTATGACAGTCCTTCAATCTATATCTGACGGAGGTACTTGCATGATCTGAAGCAGCTTTTTACCTAGGAGTTGGCCAAATAGCAAAATAACAGATCACACCACTGCAGTACGAACACGGTGACTCACAGTAGTTTCCTGTTCAAAGCGGCGGTAGATCTGCTCTCTCTGCTGCTGCAGCTTGTTGCTCAACTGCTGCTGGGCCCTCTGCTCCTCTTTCTGCAGGAGGCGCAGCTCTCTCAGCTCCTGCCGCCTGAGGAAACAACACCGACCTTGTGGTGAGGGGCCACCAGACTTACTCATCTCAAATGAGCTAATGTCATTGATATTTAGGATTTCGTTCAGAAAAAAAACTTTCCTTTTTCCATTTCTTAGATGGGATTTTATGGTTTGTTGCATCTTTTCATTGTATGCGATTTAAGATTGATTACAATGTTAGATTTGATGGTCCTGGCCTCCTCATCTTTGAATTAGTTGTTAAATTGATAAACGCTAACTCTGTGAATTACTGACAAAAGGTCATGAACCAAACATCAAACAGTCAGACAGCATTTGTGTAAACACTCGGAGCAGCACGTCTCATGTCTTTAAAAGGCAACACAGGAGATGACAGTAACATACTCCAGCATTCATCACAGGAGATAACCCATCTGGCATTTGTAAAACTCCGTGGGAGTTGTGAAATGAACTATTTAAGGCGGCCATGTTGAATAGTACGTGTCACACATTTAGAGCAGCAGGAGGGTATAAACGTACCTCAGGAACCTCATCTCTTCGCTCTTGGTGTCGTTATCGGTCACTATCTTTGATGTCGTCACACTGACCTCAACGCCATCCACCATGAACTTACGCGTCTTCTTCAGAGTCTTCTTCTGACGTCGCGACTCCTACAAATAAAACAGGGCTCAAATTATCCGAAAAGTGTTGACAATTTAACAACTGAGGTTGTAAGCTACGCACACATTCTATTACCTGCATAGACACAGAGCCCCCTTCTTTACTCTTTGACAGGAAGCTGGAGATGGACAGATTGAGCTCAAGGCTGTTGCTATCAGCAGCAGAGCTGCTTCCAGAGTCAGAGTCCTTCTCCAAGTCTGGCTTGATCACAGCAGGGCTTCCGTGCTCCATCTTGCTTTCTGAATCCGTTTCACTCTCTCGTACGGAGACGGCGTCTTGGGAAGTGCTCTCATCTGCCCGAGGAGCGTTCTCTTCATCTTCCTTCACAGGGACATCTTTACATGGGACCACTTGTTCCGAGTCCTCAGAGGAGACTTTGGCTTCATCACTGACTGCCTTTGTGGATTCAGTTGGGGCTTGTTCCTCCAGATCAACCTCCGCCTCGGCCCGACTCTCTTGTTCATCCTCTGGCTGACTCTCTTTAGCCTCTTTCTCCAACAGAACCACGGCAGACGACTCATCCATGCCCAACTTCGTGTCAGTGTCTCCATATATGTTCTTGTCCACCACATTTGATTCTATATTCTGCGTGTCTATATTTACACCTGTGCCATTAGCAGAGTCGTCTATTCTGTCTTCTGTCACGTTATGCTGAGCTGTCTCATCTGACTCTTTGCTTTCTTCTTCTGCCTGAGCCACTTCCCCTGATGTGGAGTCTGGTTCTGGTTCTTCTGGGGCATCTTCAGGTTGCTTTTGGGAGTCTCTGGATTTTTCTGTAGCAGCATCTTTTTCTTCTTCTTCTTCATTCACCTCCGCAGGCTCTTTTTCTACTTCTATAACTTCTGGAGGTTCATCCTCTGCTTTCTCTAGTTGTGTCTCCTTCTGTTCCTCCTCTGCTTCTTGAACATCTTTCACAAGCTCTTGGGAGTCCACTGTCTCTCCAGGTCCTTCTGGCTGTGACACTGCAGGCTCAGCAGGAATCTCTTCAGCTTGACCATCTCCTGGTCTAGTAGGCTCTGTAGGACCTTGTGAGGATACGTCCTTGGTGGGGTCTACTAACCCAGAGGCCAGGTCTTCATTACTGGCGTCAGACACCTCGTTGAGTTTCTCCTCCTCGGTCTTGTCTACCTCACTTGTTCCAAGTCCTTCATCAGAGAGCTTATCACTGATCCGGTCCTCGGCAGGCTCGGCCTCCGTCTTTTCTGTCACAGACTCCAGCGTGGAGGGAGTTGGTGGGACTTTGTCCTCCTCTGAGCTGGCCACACTGGCATCTGACGGCGCTCGCTTGTGCCCAGAAGCCGCCTGAGCCAACAGATAGAAAAATAACAATATGTCTTTCCTGAGGATATTAACATCTCATACGTCACTTAAAATATATATTGTGTTGAGTGCTATTACACTTGGTATATACATAGACCTAATAAAGCTACAAACCACAGGTGTGTCAGGCTCTTCCTCCTCCTCCTCCTCTTTGCTATCCTCGATCTCCTCTGTGACTTCAGCTGTGGCTTCAGCTATGAGCTCTCTGAGAGGTCTGCTATCGGTTACACTGGTGACAAAAGGATGCTACATAGATGGACAGGGACACAAGAAATACACATCTTCATCCTTCATAAACTGTTGAGTCACATATCAGAACAAACAGCAAAACAGAAAATGACTATTTGAGTGTGCATGCGTTCTTTGGGCTGTATAGTAGGCCGAGTAGATATTTGCGTAATGTGAGGTAGCAGCTCACCTGTAGAAGCTGTAGCGTACCCCACCTATTGTCCACATTCTTATCAAGCGCTCTCCGCAGAAAGTCGTTAAATTCTGGTGACCTTTGAAGAATAAATAAAACAGAATCAGTCGGTTGGAGCAAAGTAAGTGTCCCTGGGCGCTGCTTTGCGAAATACAATTAAATACCATTCACCCCCCCCCCCGTGGCCGTTCAGTTAAGCAATAACAATCCACTAAGCTTTAACAGTCAAGGCATCCTTATCTCCAATCCGGAAACATTCCGGTGCCACCTCTCTAGTCATCACCGGCGCTCCGTCTCACCAGCGAGAGGGATGCATGAGTGTGGGCGGCTCGGCCTTGGCTATTTTCAGCAGCACTCTCATGGGATTCATCTCGTGGTTGGGTGGCTCAATCTGCGCCACCTCTATAAGGGTCACTCCCAGGGACCAGATGTCGGCCTTGTAGTCGTACGGACGGTCCTTGGACGTTTCGCACATCACCACCTCTGGGGCCATCCTGCAAAATTAGAAGACCGTGGGTTTGCAATTAGCATGGAGCTAATTTTGGACTGCGAGTGTGTTTTTTTGATATCTTCCTGATCCCCGACGGACAATTCTCTTCAATCTTCAAGGGGTAAAAAGACAATAACAAAGCCTGTATGTCAGTCAGGGATTTGAAAGATAGGAAGCCTATTCAGTATTTAAAGCTGAGGTCGTCCAACACAGTGTCTCTAAATTGCTGAATGGGGCCTTTTTCCGTTTCCACATTCCATGACAGCTTTTTGTGCCGCAGCAAAGAAAAGGCAGAGCTGTGAGACACGCTCGGATGGAAAAGGGGAAAATGCTCTCCTGTGTGCCGGCTGAATGACTCACCAATACGGAGTGCCGATGAAAGAATCTCTTCTCTGGAACGTCTTGGTATTTTTAGCAGACACCCCGAAGTCAGCTGAAAGTAGAAAGGATTATTTTTAAACTGTATAATAACATATATGACATTTCTACAAGAGTCACCCAGGTATTACAGAATGCTTTCGTAGCTAACCTGCTTTTAAATATAAACCCCATAAGAAAAACCTCAATCTCCCATTCTCATCATCACTCTCAGCGGTTCTGTTACCTGTGAAACAGTTTCAGGCCCCCCCATCACTTACAGTACACACACATTAGAGGGAAAGACAGATCTATCATTAAGTCCCTGGTGACTGCTTGATAATTATTGTTTGCCAGGCTCCGCCATGACCCTCTGCCTACAGAAGATGAATCATCAGGGAGCCAGCAGCTGTGGACAACAGCAGCAAAATGAATACTTTTACTTCTGGAATATATTATGTAACAAGCTCAATGTATCACCAACTCCAGTACATAAGTGCGATATACAAAATGCAGTCATTTTGTTTTGTAACTTCTTTTTTTTAACTTAACACTGCAGGAATGACTCACTCCAGGGTTATGGTTTGTAAACACAGGCCTGTGCACTATTATCCCAAAAAGTCACATAGCTCAGCTGGTTGCCACAGCACTGATGGCAAAGGGATCCACAATGGACTTTACTAATTAGCCTTTTAAGTCTTTTAGTGTTGGTCCTGCAGGAAGATTCAGATTCAGAGTGGCCACCAAGGACACGTGAGACAGAAGTCAACAATGAATCAGCTGAGCAAGTACCTTAATGTGTGCTTAGCGGGAACACGAGTGAATAATCCCATCACGTTAAGAGAAATATTAGGAGCATCGCAGCGGCAAAAAGATGACAGATTGTTACCCAGTTTCACTTCTCCATCCAAAGAGAGGAGGATGTTCCCGGCCTTCAAGTCTCTGTGGATGACTTTGTTCTCGTGGAGGTAAGACAAGGCCTCCAGGGTCTGGCGGCACACCACGCGGATCTGGGGCTCCGTCAGGGGCCTCTCGAGTTCTGTGGATGAACGTGCACACAATAAATTCATCAGCGATTACGGTTGTGGTGAATGTTGTCTTTGTGATCGGCTTTCAACAAACACAGGCTGGCGATTTTGACACCAGCCTGCATGTCTGAACGAACTAATCCGGGGGAAGGGATTTGTTCGAGGTGAGTCAAGACCACAGAGCATCAACATCCAGCAGCGAAGTGAATTAACTGGAAGCCTCTTCTTCGTAATTCACATGTAAGAGAGAGTGGCGAGAGGTGTTTCTTCAAGCTTTAAAATAAGAAGGAGAAGCTGCAGCGTTAGAAGTGGACTAACCACTCCTTGAAACCTGAGCTACAATAATTGCACAGTTGGAATGGCCTTTGCAACTACAGAGAGGGAAACAAATCCCACAGAGGAGGTTTCTGGATGGAATAACACAAAAAAAATAAAAGAGTTGGCACTTGAGGATGGAGCAACGAAAAAGCTCCAGAACTTTATGGTGTTTTCTGTTTCCTGCAATAAATGAGGGACTTACCCAGCATGATGGCATCCACTGCACCACCCGCACAGAACTCTATCAGAATCTGAAATGGAGAAACAAATCGGAACAATGAGTCAGGTTTACTTTAAGGCAATGGGCCCCCAATCTATGCCCTTTATAGCAGAGCTGGGACCACCAAATAGGTCATTTCATATCTTGAATAACAATACATATACATGATACAGCATGTTTTCTGCAAGATCAATAAATAGTCTATAGGAAATAACCACATGGTTAAGCCTATTGTTGTATAAGTATTTTCTTATTTTATTAAGAACTTTAGTGCAAAATGAACAGTTTTAAGGGAAACTATAGAGAAAACATGTATAAATATTTCCAGCTATGCACTGAGTATGTTTACATGCATTCACACAAATAAAGAATAATTAAATTAAGACAATATGTGTATTTTACTGAGCTTGATCACATTTTCGGGGAAATTTGAGTAGCACATGCTTGTTATTATCAATTTAGACTATGTAATCACGATATCTCCATATACGATTCCATTAAAAGACAATAAATTATCATAATGAATTATTGCTAAAGCCCTACTTTATAGGAAATTTATTTCTATGTTATTGATTACACTGTCAGACATTACAAGAAGCTAATCGATCAGACGCTCCACAGCCTCACTGAGCATCCTGTGAAGACGTATCTTTTCTTTTCCATTTCAGGACAATCTTTATGTTTCAATCGTTGCTGGGTCGAAATATCAGCAAAAGGTTCTCGTTGCAAGCTGGAGACGGGGACTGGGCGGTCAGCCAATCCTACAAAATAAACTCTCATCCTTCAGTGTGCAAATGCTCTGTGGGTCTGTCTACATGAGACTCGTACATACTGATGAAAAATCCTCAAATCACCTAAGAAGAGAACTATGGATTCAGCATTTTTAGTGAACTGTGTGAAGTGCATTAGATGAACATAACACGGTTCCCTAATACTGTTACAGAGATGTAAAACTCCCAGCTCCTGTTCTCAGATGTAATGTAACCGACAACCACTTCATATTTATTGGCACCAGTTAGTTGACAGCTCTTGGTATCAGATGATACAAGAAAAATAAATCAATCAAAGCTGCAACAGGGCACCGCCTTCTATTGAGAGACTCAAACAAAGAGGAGAAACCAAGTGGTTGTTCCTGTTTTGCATAACAATTCATCGCTCCATAGAAATCTGTAGTTTACATTGATTCTGATTATCTTAAATTGAACATCATGCATGCGAATAAATCGTTTTTCAATGATTAACATTAACTTAACACCCAACAACGTGTGCTGAGCAGAAGCAGTTACACATTCATCGTGCTGCTTATAGACGGGGACGGGGGCCGGAGGGACAACCTGCATGCCGCTCTGAATTATTCAGGCACTTTCTCCAGCCACCAGAACCACTACGTTATCTTCCAATAGATGTGGCCAGTCCACAAGGGGCGGTCACATGACACCACCCGCCAGGACCTAATTGCTCGGGGGCCTCTTACCGCACGCAGAACGAGATCTACTGACCGTCTATTAAAAGTGCACTGTGATGTGTTTAGAGCATCCGACTGAAAAAAGCCTCGCCGCTATCGTCCCTTAATCGAATGATATAAGAGTCCTTAACGAATAGTTAAGGACGGCATTAACGAATAGTGGCTCGTGGTGAAGTTTGTGCATCGCCTTGCGTGACTGGTTCACTGGCTCAGTGTCTCCTTGGCTTCAAATCAAAACCAGTTCACTGAGTCGGGCACTTTGCTTACTCACCCATAGTTTGCCTTCAAAATAGAAAGCGTCCAGCAGTTTGACGATGTGATGGTGGTCGCAGGAGGCCAGAATTTCAATCTCGACCATATAATCTTCTAATTCATCCTCCGTCTTTGTGTCGATCACCTTGGCGGCGGCGAGGGTCCCGTTCTGCTTGTTCTGAGCCTGTAAAAGCAACATTGACGACCAAGGCTCGTATCAATTGAGCATGCTGTTCAATAACGTGCTTTCTGGATTACAGAACAACCAGCTGGGCTTTAGATGGCCATGGAGGACCATCCATCAACGCTCACAGTTTCCTTTAAGACAATAGCCGTTCGGAGCCGGAGCAATGCACACTTTACGGCTGGTGTAGCACCTAGAGGATCATATCTCTATAAATACATTTCACAGAGACTTTATAATAACACGTCGTTATACATCGGAAAGGAAAAGTACTGTAGAAAACCCACAGCAACAATTTGAAAGACTAAATATTTACAATGCGCCCCATCATCTTCTAACCGACTCTAACAAAAGCTCTCTTCAATCTGTCCTTTCCCTTTGAAACACCCGCTGAAAGGTCACAGGTGAAGCAGGAATTTAGAGATTATACCAAATAAATCTATGATGTAATAGATCTAACAGGGAAATGGTTAATGCTCGTCTGCATTGGGAACAGATGCCCCAAAGTCTTCAATCCCGATCAGGCTGTAGTGAAAGAGACTAATAGGAAAAATGACCCCACACCCGTGAAACAAGTCGCTGAGGGGTTATTTTAAGGCCAGCTATGGACACAGACACAATCTTGGGAGAGTTGAGGAAAAAGAAAAGGGAGGGAGTACGACCACTAACTAGCTGCAGAGTGTGTCACACACTATATTTACACAGTAGTGACCTGACACACTCCCTGTCTCTTTCTCTTTGTACTGGCCGACGCCTGTCTAGCACGGGTCATCACCAACACACGTGCACAATATTAACTTTGTCTAAACCTGTGACGTATGATCAACTCTATGTACTCGTCTGTTTTGAGGGATTATATACAACAAATAAAACAACCCTGCACTTTATCAAAGTGATCTCTTAAGACGAGCGAATAACTTCACCAGTCTGAATGTGGATAGTTGTAATAAGGACAAATCTAACGCCGTGCTCCAGCTGTATCGTCCAAAACGAATGGCATGCCTCTTCACTAATTAAAAGGCGCAGTTGAACCTGTGTTTACAGTTCTGGTCTCCTCTCTCTTTCACTCTCTAGAACCGCTGATTCACACATTGCTGGCCACATTGCTGGCCACATTTGTCACCCCGCCCCGAATGCGCCTGCCATCGAAAGCCTGCGAAATAGCTGGTGAAATACGTCGTCGTCTGATGTTGAGTAACGTGACCCCGATGAGGGCAAGTCCTTCCTCCGTCTGTGGGATGTGAACAGGGGAGTCAATACATTTGTCTACGACTCGAGTCTAAGAAGACGTTAAGAGTCTGCTGGCTCCTCATCACCGTTAGTTAATCAGCTCATACGACATGCAAATGATTGTCTGGACCATTAGCTGCATTGTTTGATCGCAAGAGTTCCAGGAAGGAACAGTATAAAGGGGGGGGGGGGGAAGAGAGAGAGAGAGAGAGAAATTTAACCTCCACACAAATATACAGGTGTATGAATAGAGCCCATGTTGTTGATCTTTTCAAAGTGTTCTCGGCCCAAATACAAGTTCAAGCACAGATAACCTGGAGGAGGTGCGTCAGCTGAGATTACAGGTGGTGTTTGTCTGTATAATCCAACACAGAAGGAAATGACTCGTCTCTGGCACTCTGTCAAAAAAAACCTCCACGAGCATTGTTTTGGGAGATATTTCATGACATCACGCTGTATTGGTGTTGTGGGTATCGAGTCCACCTCATGTTTAATAAACACTTATGTATTGATGGTAACCTGAGCTGACAAACCTCTTCACTACATGTACATTCACACCTGTCACAGTGTACGGCATATAAACAAAGTACTAGCATATTTGACTTTTTAAAAAGGCACGTGCTCTATGATTTATTTTCCTGTTTATCTGCGTCCTCAACCTTAGACAATGCCGTTTGACATTTGTGTGGCCATGTTTATTCTGTGGTGGTGAACCACACCTTCAACAGTTTGACTGAGGCCAAGTGCAACTCAATGACAAGGCAAAGTCATACTCACAACTTGGCAATGCAACTAGGCCCCTGCCTAAAAACATCCAAAATATGGGAAATACCATTTGACATACTTAAATAGGTGAGCTTTAAGCTGCCACCACACACTTCCTGCTAGGTCATGTTTCTGCAGACGATGGTTTCAAGTACAGTAACGTTGTACAGTGTGAGCTGTATGATGCATAGCATGCATCATTGAGGGTCTAGACTAAAGGATGTGGAACCCTGCTGTCATGTTTTAATGATCTTATGCAACAATATGAGACACAAGCGGAAGCGAATGTCTCAAGAATCGGTTATAAAGCCCCGGATGTAAGACATGAAGCTAACTCAACGTGTTTACCTTGTAGACTTTCCCAAACGCTCCATCTCCCAGCTCCCCAATGATGTCCCATATCTCCTCCGGGTTAACGTCTCTGTGCACGTGTTCGTACTGCTTCTTCTTCCTATCGGGTCCCAACTTGAATATCTTCCGAAAATTGAAGAAAGACATCTTTTTTTTTGTGTTGGAGGATGTGATCTAACAGCGCAGAGGATGCGGTGTGTCTCTTCGGTTGTTTCTGCCACGAATATAATAATAAAGCGGTTCACAGCATACGGGCGTCAAATGAAGAGCAGACAATGTGCTATTGTGGCCATTCAGCTGTGTGATAATAGCAATTAAAACTTCCCCCGACGGCTGTTATTCATAATCACATCACAGCTAACGCTGATCGAGGAGATGAGGGATACAGAGAAGAGTTCGCTGTTACGCACAGGCTCGCATTTCCGTTTGTAAAAATAATTCAACCAAATAAAAACGGCGAATACATCGACCATATCTTCACGCTCGAAGCGATATATATTTTTTAAATATAATTTAACGTTAGCGAGTCCTAAACGGAGAGTCAAAAGATCCCATACTTCGGTTGGCTGACCACGCATAAGTTAGCGGACCAGCGTCAGGTTAGCTAACGTAACGCTACTTGAATAGCTTTACGTTAAAAAAATAAAACCGTTATTAACGAACAGCTGTACAATACGCTTTGAAATAAAGGACCCATTCCTGTAACAAAATGCAATGTAACATTAGCTGTCTTCATGCTATTTTTGTCAGTGGGGATCTTGCTAACAATGAAAGATACCCACTAAATGCTTTTACTTTGGAGGGTAGATGTAGCTATTTCCGCTGTCAGCTGGTCTGTCGGTCGTTAGCTTGACGCAGTTACGTTAGCTGTTTCCTGGATCTCCTCTCTGCAGGACGCGCTGAGCGGCTCAGCCCCTCGGCTCTACCACGCATGCTAGTTGTGTTCCTGTCGTCATGAAGAGGAAATAGAAGTTGTTTTGTTCGGGCTAGGCCCCACATTATGTTACAAGGAGTCAGATGATGTGGATTAATTGATCAATTCCGCCAATTCACAGTAATTAAGCAGTCATAGCCTGGGACTATTACAACCTACATGTTTAGAGCATGCATAACCTTATGATTCAGTTTAATTGGCCTTTAATACCTTATTATTTTTATTTTAATAACTCACAGTACACGTGGGTATGTCAGTCGCCACATCAACACACTGGCACAGGCTACCTTAAGATACTAAGGATTCCTGTTGCACATTAATGTACTGTTGGATCACAACACGTTATTGTAAAATACACTCACTCATGTTTAGTTTTTGTGTCTTTTAAGATTTTAGTTCTAGTAGTAAATAACTTGACACTGACTGAACACATGACGTTATAGGGGTGAGAGCAGTATTAACATGCTTTAAAAGTAGTAATACTAAACAATGTAAACAAGTTCTGCAATAAACATTTTACAAATGTATTTTTTTAGAGTACAGAAGTGTCATAATCAAACTGTAGTATCAAGGTATTGAGCTTGAGGAACTCATAATTTGAAACAAATTATCAGAAATTTAAACTAATCATATAATGTGTCAAATCTGAATCCGGACAAAAAAATTAAAAACTACAGCTCTCAAATAAATGTAGGCCTACTGGAGTAAAAAGTACAATATTTCCCTTTGTAATGTAGTGGAGTAGAAGTAGAAGAAGGCATGAAACACTCAAACAAAAATACTTTAAAACTGTACTTCAGAAAATGCACATTGTTCTCCATGTTTGCAGAGTGCAAATAATTGTAATAATAAAATGCACCGCTTTATTAAAAAAGGGTAGCTGCTTTGTTTTAGTGTTGTGTAGCGCCCCCGTGTGGGGAAATTAAGTATATGTTATTCTCCTCTTCTCCTCCATTCTCCTCGTGGATTTATGCCCCTGCCTTCACTTGGAAGGAGCGAATTCGTTTGCCATATATGCAGACGGAAAATGTGCTTTTTTTTCATATAGGCTGTATATATTTGCTTCTCTCCAAACTCTCAATGGCTTTCAGAGCGACAAGAAACAATTCACAAACAGTCTGACGTCTTCAAAGGGTTCCGTGCAGAGTGTCCAGCCAGCTGCAGCGGGACCGCCCCGCTGTCCAGCCCCCCTTGAGGGAGGAGAACACCGATTGAAAACCAACTTTTATCGCGTTGTCATGTTTCACGAGGAGTCCAGAAGCTCCGAGACCGTCCTGACTACATCGCTTTTATGGATGCACCCAAAGTTTCTCCTTCTACCAACTTTTGTTTTTTTTAATACTCAGTATCGTTTCTATGGGTGAGCATCTTCTTTTGTAGCGTTTCTTTGGTGCGAACCCTCCATTTGGTCAAGATGCAGCTCCGAAACGTGCTTGACGTTAACGTTGTGGACGTGCAGAAGAGAAGGAACCCGTCCAAACACTATGTAAGTTGTCTCTTCCTTCTGGGTCCACGCTGTCGTGTAGTTGAAGTGACGTTAGTTATTTACTTTACAAATGTTAACATTGGGCTCCAAATTATAAAGCGCGTCGCCAGCAGCTCCATGCATAAATAACAATGTCCGCTGCAGGTCCACCACTTCGCCACCGACTTTAATATCCTAACAACAGTTGGAATGATAAGCCTTAAACTTTTGAACAAACATACAACTTGTCCAGAGGATAAAAATCACTTTTGTGTTCCCCTGGATTTTCATGTGGTGCCACCATGAGGAATTGCATTTGAGTTAAATGTGGATGGATGATGGTTTGACGTGGTACCTGACTTCTCATCTAGTGCCATCGACAGGTCAAAAGGTTCATTTGTGCAATGTTTTGGTTTAGGTTGCATGGTCGGTTATGAGCATGTTAGCATTCTGACATTATGGTTGGGGGGGGGGGGGATACCAGAAAGGCTCCCTTTGGTGGCTGGAGGGACTAGTTTAATTAACTGACAGCAGCTCGTAGGCTGATGAGAGAAAAAGTAAACAGCTTACAAGCCAGCAGCGGTATTGAAGAGTTAGAGCCACAGCAGCATCCAGCCAGCGGAATGTTTGCAGGTAAGCTCTTTACATGCTGTTTAATGTGCCGCAGCTGACCAGCAACTTAACTAATCTGGCCTGCAAACTGACATTAGCTGTGCACTCCCCCCCCCCCGTGACTGTTTGATGCAGGACAAGATGTGTTCATTATCTGTGAAGATAGATAACCACGAGACTTTAGCAGGAAAACTAATCTAGGTTGTTGTTCGAAGACTGTGGCCCTCAATGTTTGTTGTGTAGCAGTGTGGCCATCTGTCTATGATAGTACAGTGTTGATACTGCTTTATCCAACTAAGTTATAACCTTCAGCTGAGCCAAAAAGTCTTCAGCTCCTCCCAGACATTCATATTTCTCCATAATCTGGACATTCTTTTCACTGTCAGTGAAACACACTGGATTCAGTGGAGTTCAATGCAATAATAGATTTACTTTGTAATAATGCAGTAAGCCGTGGACTGGTTCATGAAGCAGCTCAATAAATTCAGTGTAAATAACCACATGTGCATCAATTCCACTTATTTTTGTTTGCGCTTGTCTCCGTTCAATACATTATCACTAGCACTTTTCCTTTAACCAAATTTGGAGTTGTTTATCAAAACACAACAGTGTCAGTAAGTGTGGCCTAATAGTCAATCCCACCCATGCATTTCCCGTGCACTTTATTCTGTTAAAAACAATGCCTTTGTCTTCATCAGCCTTTTGTCAATGTTACAACTTCTTGTTGTCATCCGGGTCCACCTGGCTTCCCATCCCACACCCGTGCTGCAGAGACTGGGTTCTCACAAATGATCTCTGTGGGACTGAGAAGATAAAGGCTTCTCACAGGATACATTTCAATACCTTATCACATAGTGAGGATACATTTCAATACCTTATCACATAGTGAGGATACATTTTAATACCTTATCACATAGTGAGGATACATTTTGATAACTTATATCTGTGAAACTGACTAAACAAGAGCTCCTCGCAGTCTCAGAGAGAACACATTGCACACATTTAATTAATACAGGCAGTTATACAAGACAAATATAATCTTCAGAAATTGACACCACAGTAGTCAGAGAACTAATGGTACTCTGGCAAATTAATGAATAAATCGATGGTTCCATGGTGAAACCATGATTTTAGTTTCGGAATGGTTTCAAGGGAGAACTCAAGACAAGTGATACAGAGCAGATATATATAAAAACTTTCATTTCAGTTGGAGTTTGGATTATGTGCCTCGGTCATGATTCAGTGTTTAGTCAAACTGTATTGCAGATCAATACCAGCTGAAATCACAACCATCAAGTTGACAACTGTTATGTTGATATTTTATACACAAAACATACTCTCCCACGTTCCACTTGAAGAAAAATGATTGGACTGTGCGTTGGACATGAAGAGGGAATAAACAAAGTAACAAAAGTTTCTTTACCACCTGAAAGCTTAAGTTCTGTTTTTCTTAAGTCATTTGTTTGTACATTTCAGGTTCGGGCCATTCAGTTTTTTTCCACATAAAATACACGTTTGCTGGAAAAAATCTATGTACCAGTAGCTTTTCATTAAAATAGCAAGGGTCATATTGATCTATTCCACGGGAGGGAACGTACTATCCGTATGGCTCCACACCCATATGGGAAGCAGGACTTAGTCCTGCTTTGGCCAGACATATCCCAAGGTAAGCATCATCAATAGTAATAGTATCAATGGACTTGGACACCTCGTATCTGACCAAAGCTGTGTGGACAGACATGATGATGCCCGCACCACTACAGTACGGAGGGAAATATTCTGACTTGTACAGATCAACTAAAATGAAATACTTGCTCCATACATCTCTGATTAGAGGTGAATAGACCATCAGATTGCCAATGAAGAGGCACTTGCTTCCATTGTTATCTGTGTGGGCTTGGAGATACTCAACCATGTTGTTTGTGTTGGCAAAGACGTCATCATCACTATTAAGTAAGAAGCGAGCATGACAACAGTTTCTTTCCAACCATTCAAGGAAGAGTATCTGCTTCAGGGTGAGATTATAGAATTAATCTTTAAAGTCCCATTAAAGGATGTCATTGTACTGACGATGCTCCAGTTCAAGGAGTTTGTTTAGTCTATCTCCCTCCCAACCAGCATCCATAGTTCCTACGATGAAGATCCTCCGAATATATGCATACCATTTTCTGACCTCTCTTCAGCCCATGTTTTGTGCAGAACCTCTCGGCGGTCGTAGTTAGAAGGGGAGCTTTTAACAAAAAAAAATGTAAAACAATTTAAAAAAAAAAAGAAAAATGTAATTGAATCAATTTAAAAAATGTAAAAAAGTTGAATTGAATCAACTTAAAAAATAAAAAGTGGATACACTTAAAAAATGAAATAGAGTCAACTTAGAAAATTTAAAAAAAATGTAATTGAATCAAATAAAAAAATGTAATTGACTCAACTTTATGTTTTCTGTAGCTTAGAAAATGTGGAAGGAGCAAGTGCCAAAAAACTTACGGAAGAAATATAATCGGAAGAAGTTGAATAAAGTTTCAAAGAACAATACTTGGAATGCTGAAGCAGCATTCCAAGTATCACAAATATAGTTAAGAGTTTGACATTTTTTTTGAATGTCTTAATTTCAAAGCCAGTTAGTTCAGCATAAAGAGACATATACAAAGAAGGAGAATCCGAATGGTAAACTGCATGAATTGTGTTGGGTCAAATATGCTAGTGTGGCTGTAGACTCCTAGTCTGGTTTGATTGGTCCTTGTGTTTTCGTACTGACTTGAGTAATCAAATCCAATGAGCCACAAGACATTTCTCAGAGGGACTGCAAAAGTATATTAGTCCATCAGGTACAATTGGATTAATTAACCTGAGAGGTGGGATCAATTGCATCATCCATCTCCTGCTGAGGGAGACTCCCAGAGGCCACTAAACAGAGGGCATAGACTTTCCCTTGGGATGGAAGCCGGAGATGAGGGTTGACTGGGAAGTCCCCCTGAGGCAAGAAGAGGGAGGGAGAAAAAAAATAAAATCTCATTATCGATGAGCTAAGCAACTGAAAATGCTTATCCGGTTTGAGAGAGGAAAGAAGCAACCCTTTGTCTTTTGTCCCCAAGTGTGACTTCCTTCCAGGGATTCACTGCACTGGAACCAGAGAGTGCATGGAAACCAATACTTGTTTACTTACATAGCCGGAGTATTCTGAGTATTTGGATTAGATTCACCTTGCATGGCAGCCTCTGCCATCGGTGTATGACTGTGTACGAATGGGGGAATGTTGACGTCTAGCCTAGTTTAAAGAGCTTCGAGTGATCAAAAGACTAGAAAGGTTCTATTTAAACAAGTCCATTTAACAAATGACCACCTCCAGAGGGTAAGACTCATTCTTCCTTCTGTAGTCTACAGTCCCATTCATTTTAAAATCCTTCTTACGCTATGTCTAGCCTATTTATCACAATATGAATCCAATTCTGTGCATATACCGTATATACTGTATAGTTCATCATATAGTTGCTGTGTGTAAAATCGCTGCAGTGAACACGACCGCCTCACCCGCACAGTTAGCTGTCTTCTTAATGTGTGTTTTCAGGATAATGCTAATGAAGTTTTGCTGAAATATTGGTAGGGACAATTCTGTCCCCTCAAAATATTGGTAGGAGCATGTCCCTATTGTCCATATGCAAAACTATGCCTTTGGATTATCAACTAATCAATCAGTCAACACAATCATATGAGTGTTAGTCAGCTAAAAATGGCTTTGGTCGAGGACAGCCCTATTTAATGCAGACTTTAATCAGAGTAAAAATGTGCCTGTCAGCTGCATATGACCACCAGTCATGGTAATGTATTCCAGATGAGCCCACACATACTGTCAATGTGTATCCATTTGCTTTGTACTTGCTTTGAATCTGCTGGAAAGAATGTAGTCATCTCCCATAAAACTATATTAGGCTCATGAGATATCAGTATTGTTGGTTGCAAACATCACAATCAATTCCTCACAGTGTTGCACAGTTCATGGTTCTTTTTGAGGTGTATCTTGACCTCACACACCCTCACTTTGAGCCATGCTGTTGCCTAAATTCAAGAGTGTTTGGTCATGCTGTCTGACCTGTGTGTAATTAGCGAGCTGCTGGTGAACTTGTTCTGCCTCGCTGCACACTCTTTCTGTAATGAACTGTGTGCAGACTGAAAACTGCATTTCAAACTAGTAACTGATGTCCTTGTAGATTGCCACCATATGTGTAAATGCTGCTTTTCTAAACACTCTGTGCCATGCGCTTAGATGGAAATGCATTAGGTGCAGCCATCTGTTTCCGAACCTGAGGGCAGAGGTCGGAGTGCACAACTGTTTGTGGGCCCTTTGTTGTTAAGGCAAACAGAAAAAAATATATTTTGGAAGAATTCTGGTAACAGTGTTCTGTCTGGTAACTAAAGCCTGCCGAGGAAATAATATTCCCATTTCAGCTTCCGTATGAGTACACTTCTTCCCCGTCTTTGGGGTTGTAACGGTATGAGATTTTCAAGGTACCATAACCATCTCAGAAAATATCACGGTTTCACAATCTATTGTTATTCCATTGTTATTATTATTATTATTATTATTATTATTCTCAGTTGCAATGATCCTTAAAGGCTTGAGAAATTACCATCTTAAATAACTGAATTGTGTTAGTTTACATCCAAGCATGTTAAATTAACAACTAAATGAAAATGATTTCCTGTGATTATTAGCAATTAACACAAACTGGAGATGCGCAACCGCGCATCCAGATTGCTCCTGTCTGTTCTTTTAACTCACACACAGTAGCTTATGTCAGTTCTTTTCAATACCTTGAATAAGCAAATGTACACGCAATAATAACCGTCAATTTCAATGCCAGGGTATACCGTGAGACCAGTGTACCTTTAAAACCCTACTTGTCGTTATTCCTGGTGATAGATATACACGTGCTGGAAGTTGTTCATTGTGGAAACATAATTTGTAATCGCATTCAATCAGCTGCACTCAGGAACAAGTGTAATTCATTATGAATGGTTTTAATGACATAATACTTGACCTCTATTGGCCCTCTCATTGACCCCTGATGTATTTCCAATGTGTGATGGAAACAGACGTACTTAATGAGTTTATTTGACCTTTCAGGAGGGAATGCACTTTGTATCATTAGGGGAAGGCAAGCTAAAGTGGTGCCGTGGTATCTATGACAAAGTGGCCTTGCTCCTAATGGGCCTCTCTTGTTTGTGCTTCTCTCACTAGGTGTACCTCATCAACGTCTCTTACTCAGACTCCACTTCCCATATCATCTACAGGAGGTACAGCAAATTCTTTGAGCTGCAGGTATGTTGTACTGGTAAATTAACTGAATACTTCTACTGTCACTAATTAATCACGTAATGAATCTAAAACTTAAAAAATGTTTGTGTGGCCTGGATGTGTCTTCATATTAAACTCTTGTGAGGTCAGTTTGACCTTTTGGTCACGTCTTTCTCTACTGCTGCTGGAAGGCGGTATGCTTAGTGAAAGGTCTCATTTAAGACTGCTGGAGCCAGCTTGGAAAAAGGGAAATGGGGGGAAATCCAGTCAGCAGATGCAGGAAGAAATCATGACCTCAGTCAGAATACAGCATGGGGCAAAGCTAGGCCTTGGGATCTTTTAGGCATCCAGTAGCCTCCAGGGAAAATTTCCACATTTCCTAAAAGTGACTCGGGTTTACATTTTAACCACACAGAGCTGAATTGTCTGTAGTTTGTTTGTTCAAAAGATCTACATCTAAGTAGCTTAAGCAACAGTGTGAAGGGTGTAAACCTAAATCAATGCATACCTTATCAAGCATTTGTTTTGTTGTAAAAGACTCTCCGGCTCTTGTCTGATGACTCTCTCTGCCAGACTGCACTCTCCAGCGCGGTGGCTCTGGTGGGCTGGCTGCATTGGAGGCAGCAGAGGAAACCCTTTGTTCTCTGGTCTCTTGCTAATAGCCAGGGAAAATTCTGCCCCATGGTCTGTTTGATGGAAACAGAGCTTCTCTCCTGTCTCTGTAAACACTAGTCTTGTCCATAGATCCCTGCTGCCGAGGTGTGTTTGTCTGGGCAGGGTAATCTGAAGAGCAACCGTCTCCAGCTGTCCATACAAAACAGATAGAGATACTGTATTATATTTGTCCTTTACATGCATATAGTCATAGAGGTGAAAGATGAAGTGTTTGGAGTGAAGCACTCTGGAAGACAATCTACGATTAGTGTTGGATTGAGCAGGTGTAAAAAACAAACAAACAGGTCATTAAAAAAAATTCCATTATACCATTATAAAAAAATACCTAATAATTACAGGAAGGTGTTGTTTAGGTAATGCAGGGACCAATCACAAAATGCATCGGATGAAATAAGGAGTAAGTTGTTGGGGTAATGAACAGTTTTGCAGGCTTAGATTTAAGGACTGAAAAAAAGATGCTTTTCCCTGGAAGTTCAGTTAAGTCGGCTATTTAACTGCTGCATGCTGCCGATTTCAATAGTGTTGAGTTTACCTATAGTCTCTCTTCTCTACCGCCTCTATTACAATATTTGTCTTTTCTCCAGGCAGAAAGCTTCTGCTCGTGTGTCTGCCAACTGACACCTACAATCTTTCCCCGGCAACTGCACAGCTCTCTGTATTCGTAGCACAATTGCTCGTTCTATGTTGGCGAAAAAGCTGACAGAGGAGAAAAAAAAATGCATTTGACACTCTTGGCCTGACAAATGTGACCATGATCTCATCAGAGAACCATTAATTCAGAATTCAGAAAAGCCAAGTAAGGTCACAGAACAAGGAACGCCTTTTAAGCCGTCGCCAATCGTTCATATTGTGTCCAACATCAGCTAGCACTGTACAGCTGTTCATATAAAACCCCTCTTCAACAACAGGCAGCTTTGTTGTTTGTCTGATAAAGACAAGGGATCCACTTTCGGTGCAAAATGGATGTCGAAAAGTGCACTCTCTGCTATTGTTTCAAACCTCCCCATTGCATTAAACATAACTCATAACTGTTCCTCTGGGAAGCAATTATCATAAATGATTAGGATCTCCTTTTTACCTGAATCCTGCTCTTTGTCTTTTCTGCTGACCTCGAAGTGAAGTCTTTATAATGCATGTGCAGAGTTAAGCACATTGATTCCTTATTTTAAAGGCGCTTGTTTTTATGCCGAATACTGCTGAGCCTGAGTTCCACCAAAATGTTGTTTCTGGTGTCAAAGGGAAATGTTTCTGACCCGCATATGTTTGAGGTGAGCAGATTTGGTCAGTGTGTCAGACTTGACCGTTGACCGTCAGAGAGAAAGGAGTGAGGGCTCCCCTCCTCCACACCCTTCAACCACAGCAGACAGAGCACATGGGTCACAGCATTCCTCAGGGGGATTGTGGAGTGTGCAAGCTGGCCTGGTTTCTTTATTTACAGAAACCTCTCCAAAATCCCTTAGTTGTCATTATGTTTGGATCGAGGAACTGGACCAGGGTCAACTCTACTCTGTCTGCATTATAATTTGTCTGGCCTATATTCTTGATACAAGAGAGGACTTCAACAAGGTTATTTTTCTCTAAAAACTGTTACTGAGGGAAGACAAACTAATGGCTGAGAGTACTCGCTCTCGTTAAAGATTATTTAGAAGTCAGAAGAACTCATTGTGGAGTTTTTTTTTTAAAGTGTCAAAATCAAGGCAGCAGATATTATCTTCTTTATTCCATGCTCTCTTCTTCCTTGTCGAAACATGAGGCCTACATTACCCACAAATCGACTCAACGGCTGACAGTTTGATCGGAATTTGGGGGTCGGCCAATGTGGCCAAGAGATGAGGAGCGTGCTACAGAGCATCAGTAAACTCACTTCTTTCTAACTGGGCACCACCATTTTTATTTTCAAACTTGAAAAAAAAAAACTACTAGCTGACTGAAGTGATGTCACTTGAGTCACATTTTTAGACTGCAGACAGCTTCATCTTGAGCCACAAAAAGCTTTATTCAACTTTTTCCCCCATATGTAAACACACTTTCATGTGTAAAATGATTTCCCTTTGTTAATGAATAAACCGATTGTAGCCAATGGATAGAAGAGATGAACAGCCCAAAGATTTTAGTGCTTTTAAGAGTTCCAACAATTTGTTAGTACTAAAAAAGGCATATGATGTGAGTTTATATCACTTGTTTCTTGTTTTCTGCAGCTCTTTTAACAACATGCTTGATAAATCTGAGACAGTTTCTCTCCAAGATGGCTGTTGCATCATATCTTTCTGAATTTAACAACTATAAATTAGATGTCAAAATACAGCCCGGGGATAGAATCAGATTGTTTACCCACTCAAACATTCCTCCACCCCCCCCCCGTCTGAGATTCCTCTCAGAACAGTTTCTTTGTGCATGCATCTATGATCATCGTTACAGTGTTCAGAAGCTGCTTGGGTTCATGTCCATAACGTCATAATGCCAAAATAGAGATGGTTGACTATTCATTACACTTCCCTTCTCCGGTATTTATTATGAGCCTGCGCAGGAAGTACATCCTCCGATGGGCCTTTTTCCCTGACGGTGTCTATGTTAGAAGTCCACTTGAGCTCCTTGGAGGTGGTGGATCCCAGATACTTGAAGGTTTCCACAGCAGACACAGTGTTGCTCAGTATGGGGATGGTCAGTCAGTGTAGAGGTGCTCCCCCTGAAGTCCACTGTTACGTCCACAGTTTTAAGGGCGTTTCAGCTCCAGGTTCTTCTGTCCACACCAGAGGTCCAGCTGTTCAACCTCCCCGTCTGTATGCAAACTCAACACCGTCTCGGGTGAGGCAGATGAAGTGTGTAAAAAAAGAGATTGAGAAACATGATTACATCATAGCACCTGTTGCTACATGGTTCATTTTTCCCAGTGTCTCATTCCACAGTAGTGTAAGAGACTGTGACAAATCAGAATCCTCTGCCTTCTTTTAGCGCTCCTAATTGCATTTGCAAGATTCCCCCGTGCTTAGTTTGACAGTTTGATTGGAGTCCATGAGCTTCACGAGCAGTGATTGAGTGTTAGAGACTCCTCGGCACTGATTGGTGGTTTTCCTGTGGGCGCGGTGGAATGGTAACGTCAAATGGAGCAATAAAAAGGAGGCAGAAGATTTTTTATTTTTTTTTATTTTGATCTGTCTTATGTACTTCTGTGAGGATATATTGAGAGTTTGAGCAAATATCACAAAAAGTGTTTTTTTTTTATTCATCGATTGCAGCTTTATCACACTGAAGCAATATGGAGTAAATACAGCAACTCCCTGAAATGTGAGAAATGTTTTCCCTTCAAGTTGTCGGGCTGTTGCCATAGAAATGACTTTCACACCTGTCCTGTAGAGCGGGGAGTGTATCAAGGCAGGTCCCCCGGGGGGGGGGGGTCGGTGTCATTATCGCCTCTCTCTCCCCCGGGGTGAAACGGCTGCATCCAACTGGGAGGCTGATACTGTATGTATGCAGTTCGATGTGTCAGACAAACAATAGTCGTCCGTAAGGACAAAGTAAAAGGGCTGAGTATAAAGCTCTGGTTAACCACGCCTGCACACACACACACACACATCACGGTAAGATTTCTGGTCTTATTAGAGTTGTATGCTCCAAAAACAAAGACAAGGAAGGGATTTAATTTGCAGAATTCCCCGTTTCTGTAACACATAATGAAGGCTTCCCTCTTTAAAAGAAACCCATTTCTTGTTAGCCGTCTATATATATTGGAGGAGGGGGGAAACGCCATGCCCTGAGAGACATTAAGGGATTTTGCAAAGGCAGCAGATGAGTTCAAGAAAGGGAAGAACCACAAGAAGAGAAACCAAACCACCCTTACTTGAAAAGTCCCACAAACAACTTCTGCATGCCCAGACATAGTGGATCCCATTTGCCTCCCCAAGCTTGGTTCTGTTTGTCCACCTGGCTCTTTTTGGCTCGGTTGAGACCACAATTAGTCTGCCGGTCTCCTCCTCCCAGTTGAGTGTGCTTTAGCTTGACGCTGACAGTCTTTGCGGTTTATCAGAGCACATCTGGAACAAAGCATAGCAGAACGAAACAAAGGCGGGGCTGCATCTGTATTTTGAGCTGGGTGTCACTGTAGGATGCTCTCGTGCGTTTACGGTACTATGATTTCTTCAAAGAGGAAACCATAAACTCTTGTCCGTCATGCAGACACATACATGCATATTTGCAATGCATGTTTTTTTTCAACACTCAGCAAAACAACCTCATTCATCATTCAAAGAACGGCACACTTTCTTTGTACACATGGGACAGATACTGATACAGACATATATGTATCACCCCATAAATGGTTCGATGTATCAAGTGTCAACATCAAAGTGTTTTCTCCTCTGATGGCGTTTTATGCTCGTTAAGCAGAACTTGCTTTTGATATTTTTTTTTCCAGATAATTGTGGGTGACGTAACCTTGTTCACTGCCTCAGAGGTATAAGTGACTCTGTTAACACAGTGGCTTCTCAGACGATATGTATTTTCACCCCTCTTTGAACTCCGTATGATGTACCGTAACAAAAGGGTCGACTGTTCCTGTTTGCAAATCCTTTTTTTGTTTCTACTCTCATCTCAGATTCCTCCACTTTCAACTTTGTCTGATTAACTTGTAGTAGATACAATTGACATTGGCATGTATTGTTTTTTTTGGGGGGGGGGGTTATTAAAAAGGCCCGTTTTGCTGCACAACTCATGTTTGTGTCGCTCTTTACTTTCTCCCTCACTGTTGCAGATGCGAGTACTCGACAAATTCCCAATCGAGGGAGGACAGAAGGACCCCAAAAAGAGGATTATTCCTTTTTTGCCAGGTGATGAACACACCGCATCATAGCAAGGACAACACTCTGATATCACTGTTGCATCAATTTTAGATTTAAAGACACTGCAGTACTCAAGCGCCTTGTAAGCACAAGCAAAAGAAAGGCCTTCAGACATTTTAGCACACCTACATACTCTGCCAAATTGCAATGTATTTATTAAAGGAGCCATATTTACAAATTGATATAGCAGCAAACAACTATTTGCTATGTAAAGAAGTCAGTTTGTGAATGGGTAAGTGGTGTTGTTGTCTAAGCTTCTACTTGCTTGGTTTACATAAGCCGGGCGCTTGTGCTTATAGTGCATGTGAATGAGCCCCACTGTGCACTGCTCTCCTAGCATAGCACCCACCCTCTGGTTCCCCCTCAGGTAAACACTGTTATCTCTGTCAGCACTTTGGCCACAGCTTTCACTGTTAGCACTGTTTGCACCGATAGCTATGAGAGCCGTTGAGAGGCTATTAGAATCCTCCAGATCTCGGGTCCTGCACCTAAATCAATTGAAGAAGATTAATTACACACAGCTGAGTGCAAGGCTATAAAAATAGCAAAGGAAACAAACCTGCCATCATACCATCTGACGATTAATATGCATGACGTATGGGAGTGGTTTCCACTCTTCAGACATTCCGACCTCACAAAGATAAAAATATGGGGGAGACATGGTCTTTAATTAACTTTTCTGGCATGGATTTTGTAGTCATTACATTTTTCCTTATTGTTTGATTAACTGCCATACTCCACCCAAGCTAAATCAATTTGTGGTCTTCCATGGCAGTAGGAGGCAAGCAGAGAGGGATTTGTCGAATGTAATAAATTCATTGTGGGCTAGAGCAGAGGAGAGCAGTGAAGAGCTCCTTTGTTAGACAAGCTGTACAGCTCAAGTCTCTGTCAGCCCAAGATGGGGTGAACTGTCTTCCCTTACACATATCAAACAGCATGCACGACTTACAGTTTTAGTGCTCCTTGCGTATTTCTATGATTATAGCAGTCAGTCTCCTAAGCGTTATAATGTGAGGATGAGTAGCTTTTTTGCTATTGCTGACATCAATTTATGGGTCAGAAGACCCTTTGGAGTTTTTTTAAATATTTAAAAAATGTATGCTACTTTTTCATTAGTATGTCATATCAAAGGGAAACACACTTACTTCCTGAAGCTGGACTTTACGCTGACAGCATATGAATTAATTATTGGGTCAAGATACAGCCTCTGTGTGTAAACATTCGTCTCCTGAGAGGCTCTACTAAATGCTGATGTTTTTTTTTTAGTTTTATTCATGTGTGAAATATACATCCTGCATTTCAATACGTCAAATTCATTTATATATATATATCCACACACGGACATGCATACATATATTTATAAGGGATCTCTGATCTGGTTTAAAAATAAATAAATGCATAACAAATAGCAAAGCCTTTTAATAAGTACGTTTAATCTTACATTTTGTGTTTTGGGATTTGTATGTTCAGTGCTCTGTTTTTTTCTTCAGGTAAAGTCTTGTTTCGCCGAAGTCACATCAGAGATGTCGCTGTCAAAAGGCTGAAGCACCTTGATAATTACTGCAAAGTAAGACAAAGGCTGTATGTCTCATAATGTCCCATTTAGTATCGCATCGTCTGCTGTAAACACCATACACCTGCTCGGAAAGTAAATGTTCACTACTTATGTTTGGTTTACATGTTAGTTGGGAGAAAATTTTATCCACGTCAATGCTCTACTCCCTGAACATTTTCCACAGTGTTTTCAAGGCAGGCCTCAACATTTATCTCCCCCACCAGCCTCAACAGGAAAGCAACGGCTCTATCTGCACTGGTCATTTCCCGTCACCAATGTAAATAGGCCGCCTATAAAGGAAACAAGGGAAATGGGGGCACACAGGGGTATGACAGAATCCAACGAATAAGAATGAATCAGCAGACTTAAAGTGTAGTAGTGAGTGCAGATGGCTACCTGACCCTCTTATATGCATTAGGTTGGAGATGTGAATATGGGGCAAGTGCAGTTTTAGTTTACAGAAACAAAGCAAGATTTTTCTGCGAAAGCAAGAAGCTTAAAGATTTATTTTTAATATAGTTCCTTCAAGGCTGTCTTCTCTGATTCAGGTGCAGCAGGCTGAAGTGTCTCATTTTGAAAGCCCGTGCAGCTGAGACAGGCGATTGTTATACAATTTCACCTCTGTGTATTTTCCTTCATTTTAACCCTCCCTCTGGGCTCAGGACATTCTTCCTTCCCCTCCACACCCTTCACATCTCCGCCTGGTCTTCTCATCTGACTGTACAATGACTCAGTGTGCTAAACTTGTTACTCATTGCCATTCAAACCAAACTCCAGCACTTTTAACCACACCTGCAATCTTTTTAATGTGTGTTTTTGTCCTTCTTCCCCGCAGGCTCTGATGAAGCTTCCCTCCCCCATTTCTCAAAGTGAGGAGGTCCTTAAGTTCTTTGAGACCAAGTCAGAGGACCTCAACCCTCCCACAGAGTGAGTAATTATGACCGCACACTTAAGATCAAAAGCTATTATTGAGCATCATCTCGTTACGTGAGCTGCTCGATACCAAACATTGCCCTTTGGTAATGTGGTGGCTGCTGAACCACAGTGTGGTTCAGCAGCTGGGACAGCGCTGACCCGTCCTGATCCGGAGACTTTACTGTGTCTCGGGGGATGATTAATGGATGCTAGTTGAGAGGCACTGTGTTTTATTAATAATGATCTCTGGGAGGTGACACCCGATCCCTGAAACAAATGCGTATGGATCAGTGGTGTCACGAGAGTGCAGCTGAGTTCAAGTCTCAGCACAGATAAGACTCTCATGCTAGTCATTTGTCATCCTCACTTCAAAGTCAGAGTGGGAATAGTTACAGAGTGGCTGCACGATTACTTTCAGATGAAATTCTATTATTTCGTTTCAGTAGAATGTACAATTGAAGTGTGTCTGATAGTATTTTTCTCTTATTTAAACTCTTTTTGTTTTTTTTCTTTGTACACTTCCCAACACGCTCAAGGAGCAACATGTGGTAACCTCATAAGTGGTCTCTCCACTACCGCCAGGCCCACCACCTCTAACCTTAACTGCCCACTCATGTTAATCCCACTTCAAAGCCAGATCCTCCTCCAGTCTTGGAGGATCTCGATTTATATTGAGATGTTAAGGTCTAAAACCATGCCACCCAAGTGCTCAGTTCACTCCTGAGGATCTGGAAAATTTCTAATTGACTTATAGGGTGTTAACCTTTTTATTTTTTTTTTTCACAATATCACAAAAAATGTAATCTTATGATGCCATTAAATTACAATGTGGGAGGTACGGTGAAGAAACTCTCTATATATCGTCATTGTTAAACTGTTTACCACCAAAAAGTTAAATCAATAAAGTCAGTGACATTTTTGGAAATAATTTGAAAACAGCATAATGATAAAATAGCAAAAAATAAAAGCAAAAATAGCTTTTCTGCTCATGTGATAATGATACATTCTTTGTTCAACAGTCCTAGTCACTGAAACATGACGAGTACAGGCAGTAAAAAGAAATTCAACTTTTATCCAATCAATCCGGTATGTCTCTATTACAATAACTGAGCTTAATAATGAGGCAAATCATGCTGGTAACATTTTGTCCATCATGAAACATTTTACTGGTGTTTCTGCCACTGTTAGCAGAAGCAGCTCGGTAGTGTTGTTTGTCAAGCCCTCATCTGCTACTGCCATCTAATGGTCAACAGATGTCACAGCAACGATTGAAATAAATAAATGGATGTGATGTTGCTCCATCACAAGAGGGAGCCATGCAATAAGCTGGCAAAATTGTAAGCCGTTTCTCTTGACTGTTGATGGATGACAGACTCTCACTATACTGATACGAGGTCGTGTGTGTTTGTGCTGTTGCACAAAATTGATAATCTGCTGAGTTGTTGTTCATAGTCATTGGCAAAAAAAACATGTCTTACTCTATTTTTAATGTTTGATTGGCCTTTTTAGATTTGTCTTGATAAATAGATTGCATCGTGTGTGGCTTTGTGAACTTTACACGGAAGATACTGTACATAGAACTGTACTGCTTTTGCCCATGTGGAACGTTGTTAAAATGTCTTCATCATTATCATCAAAGCTACGGTGATTTCTACCTCGTTCAGATGTTTTTGCTGAGATAATATGTGCCGTCAATATCAGCCCGTGTATTGCTTGTTCACTGATGAATATATTTTACTGCAATGTGGCTTTGAACTATATTTTTAGAGTGGTAAAAGATAGTCACACTTTATCAGGCCCCATGGGGAAATTTGTCCTCCGCATTTGATCCATTCAAACTATTTACTTTGTGCAGCCACAGCGTAGCGCCTGGAGACCATCTGCAGATCTGAGGCCAGCAACTTGGTCAAGGGCAAATGCATAATTATGAATAATACCCGTAAAGAAATGCACATATCCATCATCTCCATTTTAAATAACATTTTACTTTTCATACTATCAAATCTCAGGTTAAAACACATCTTTTATTAATGTGTTTATGCCTTGCTGACATGTTGATGGGAGGCCTCATTGGTTACTCTGAAGGCTGGTTCGTTCAGTTGTACTTTAGTCTAACAGACTTGAGCACTACATCTATGTTGAGACTTGGGAGTTAGAGCATATGGCACCCAGCGGGGACTATACTATATACGATACTGACTCAACATACAAAAAAAAAATGACAACCTTGACCCACAGAGGGAACTTTACCTCTCCTGAAAAAAAAATATCAGTACTTCTTGGACTGTACTTCCTGTACATTCATCCAGTCCATTTAAGGCTGTTGGGCCTCATGCGAGGGCATTTTTGTATTCTAATTCTGTTTTCTGTGAGGTTTGATCATACGAGACAATCTGATTCATCAAACTCTCTTCACTTCACTAATTTATCTTAATCACTAATTTCAGCCTGTCAAGTGTTGCCACCTCATGAAGAAGTGCACGTTTGTGAGATGTTTTCTACAGCAAAGCCAACGCCCCTATCTGCCATACAATTCACATTGTACTGACTTACCTTCATTTCATGGACATTTATTGTAGCCTTGCCCTTAATCATAACCACTACATGATTATCCCCGGTGATTAACCATAAGGGAAGTTATTAGTGGTTGATATGTGGTCAAACTAACATTCCTTTAGGCTGGCATCACCAGAATCATGACCAAGCTTTGCTGGGGAGTTGGACCTGTTATTACAAGTTTACTGTGCTTGTGTGTGTTCTCTTGTGTGGATTAAATAAACTGCATGATTTCATTTCTTATATACACACAAAAATCCACCTACTACACCCTTTCTGTGTGCATATCAGACCTCTGCTCATAATCACAATGATTTCCTGTTGTATGACGTCGACCTGTTGCCCCCAGAGCTGGAGGTCACTCCTGCGGAGGTTAATCTCAGGTCAGGCAGGAGTGTCTATGTAACGTATGTATGAAGCAGGGCAGACGCTTCAGTCCTTTGACTTGGCTGAGAAATGTGAGCAAAGGACTGATGTCTCACACATTCCATTTCTAATAGGCCCACCTACAAAGAGTGAGCTACAGTTATGTGCAAACAGATGGTTATTCTCAACTCAAGCTTAGAATGTCTCGTGGGCTCTGACGTGTTCAGCCCATGCGTCTCCTGGCATGGGAGTGTACGTCATGAAACCAAAACTGTGAAGACTATCACCCAACTTCTGTGACTCTCTATTGGGTAACTACACCTATCCCTAAAAACATGGCCGCAAAGTCTTAAGCATGTAATAGTGTTCGGACATATTTTTGCTCTCCTTACCGTCCCTTCATTTATTCGATTTTGCTGGCGATAGGAGGAAAGTGCACCGAGCCAAAGTCGTGGGCTCACTCTCCTCCTGGGAAGAATATTATTCCAGCTCTGTGCTCAGGGTCACAAGCTAGCAGGGCAGGTCAAGCATCCACTTTGTCCCCATCGTTTCTCCCCAACCCTCTAAAAGTATAGTGCTTCCCTCAGTTTCATCTCCACCCTCCCAGATTTTGACAAAATAAACACTTCATGAAATACTTCAGATATGTTTAACACGCATTACGATTAATTTGTCTTAAACTGTCTTGATGTGAACAGTATCTGTGAACCCAGCATGCTTTTCCGCCCTGAAAAGAATCGGTGAACTACTCACAGCGTATGTGATGTGTGCGTTGTTTGAGTTTAAAACATATTTGGTTTTAATCTGATCTGCTAAAGTTGAGAGTTTGAAGTCGTCTCAGTGATGCACGGGCATCATCTGCCTTAGACTATTCTTATTTTCTTAATAAACTACAAACCTATTTATGTTGGCTCTGCATGAATATTTGAGATATAAAGGTTATGAAATTCATTTCCACACTATGAACATTACTTGAAGATCCAATATAAACAATTTTACAGTGTCACAATCAAATTTAATTTGTTGTTTTATTTCAAAATTGAGTAAGTAATGACGCTGAACTGAGCTGTAAGCTATTACATATGTGATTGGGAATATCTCATAACTTATTCATGCATCTGGAAACAGAGAAGCCTTGTGCCAAAAATGACTTTATCTTAATAACAGAGGAATACAGTTATTGGTTAAAAAAAATGTTTTGATTTAGCGAGACGTGTTGCGTAGCTTGAAAAAATATAATCCTTTTATGATGCTTGCCAGACACTGACCTACATCTTCAAGTCATTTTACATTTTTTGTTATTGTCCTCAATAGCAAACAGCTTCAAAAATATTTCAGAAATTGCAATATAGTTCAAATCCAACTATTTCTAGTTAACCGGAATCAGTGCAACACAGAGAGTTTATTAACAAGCTGTAACCTGGCGGGGTTTATCCAAACATTTACTCATATCCATAACTGGCCATGGCTCCGGTCCTGCTGCTGGCCTCTTCAGAGAGCCAGGTGTCCGTTCCCATCTGCGTCAAACTTCAGCTTCTCCTCAGTGAGCTCTCTCTGCAGCTCAGTTAACTACAGGAGGACATGCAGTCAAGCCAACAAGCTACAAACCACACACAAACCCAGATTCTGAAATGTTGGCCTGTTTTGAAATGTTTATGCATTTCCGTTGTATAACAAATTCGTATCAAACAGGATTAGGTAATCATGTGAAGCATCACCACTTATGCAAGTGCATTAGAGCAAATGAAGCATGAGCATTAAAATTGAACTGACAACACTTCAATAAGCGGATTTAAATGTATTCATCCTTTGTATCCATTCCTTGTTTTGTTTTGTTTGTCTTTAAATTACTCATTTCTATCAAACTAAAATACTCGCTTCATATTTTCTCAGGCTGAGTAGATCCAAAAACAATTCTGCAAAATAACCTCCAGTCTAAATGATAATAAACCGAACCAAAAAGAGGAGCACACAGACGTGTACAGTAAATGCGCACACAGTCGGAGTCGGTGGCAAATTGACGCTCTGTGACTCTGATGAGTGTGTAAGCACAGAGCGGGTTCATTGACACTAGCGCTCATCCTTTCAGTGTTTTGTTACGGTCCAGGCTTTGGAACAGAAAGCCGCTTTCACATCTAAACATGAATGGGACTTATCGAGGGGATATGATACTGTTGTCGAGTAAATAAATGCTGCTCTGATGAAGGCGACGCAGCTGCAAATAAATATATATATAT
>NW_022280033.1:7650145-7653351 GCF_004355925.1 Anarrhichthys ocellatus | reverse complement strand
TATATATTTGCAGCTGCGTCGCCTTCATATACACAACATGTCTGCCATTTGAACAAATACATACATGCGAGGCAGTATACAGTATATCAGCTAAAAGCTCTGATTTGTGTTGTTACTGTCCAGACACACCCGTGTGATGTATCCCGCCATGTCTCCCTCCCTCTGGTAGTGGGTCAAGTTCTGCATGCATTCTCAACAAGGGTTTGGCTGGTACTTGTGTGCCAACTGCATTCGGATGGTCCCAGGCAGAGATTCTGCTGTAACCAGTCACTGGATTGATCAAGTCATATTAATGCTCTGACCTCTCTTGCACACACACTCATACTGACCATGCTCCTCTGGTGTTGCTTCCTTTCCAGAGACTGCGGAGGCTCCGGCAAACGTAAATCGGGTAAGAATCTGAAATCATTTTACCTTGGTTGATCAGTATCCATGCATTTGTATTGTGTCTTCATTGTATTTACTGGTTACTTGAATGATATTGTGATTTTGACTACAAGTTTGAGAGTGAAACATATCTGGGGGACATCTGTAGTCCGCTCCTCATCTCTGCTTGAGGCTACATTAGCCACTGCTAGCATAACTCACCCGAATCTCCGGCAGTCACGTTGCATTGTGGGTAATGTTACCAGGTTTCGTCACCTGGTTTGTCAAGGAAGAAGAATGTTTGGAAAAGAGCTGCCACAATTGATCAATTGATCAATTGATAAGTCAATCGACAGAAAATGAATCGGCAACTATTTTCAGGTTATTTTTCAGGCAAAAATGTCAAATATTTTTAGCTTCAGCTTCTCAAATGAACAGATTTGCTGTAATTTGTTATCACACATCACGTCAAAAATATTTGGCAGACCTCACTATGAGGTCTGCCAAATGGCATTTTGTCACAGTTTAAAAAAATAATATTTGACAGAATAAAAAATGAGTCGAGAAAATAATGTACATGGTCTTCAACACACACAACCTGAGCAAACACTGCTGTATGGTAATGAAATAGTTAAGAGAACAGTGTTAGGTGGGAGAAACCACCTGTTTGTGCATCTGTAAGTTTGCTCTGCCAGGGTTGGCTGTTGGCTTCATGTTTGTATGTGAGAGAGAGCAAGGAAGACACAAAGTCCAAGTGACTCAGCCGAGCAGGGGGATACAGGCGTGGGAGGCAGCAGGAAAGGCATGAGACGGGTTTCGTCAACAGCTGTGCAAGTGTTGTGTATTTGTGTGTGCGGGCACTTGCATTGCATGCAGTCTCAGAATACCCACACGAATTCTAAATTACACACTAGCCGTGCAATCCGATGCAAAGTTGCTGTGGCCATCCTTCCTGCAATCTGCCACAGATATGTATGACATCGCTGGGCAATGAAAGTCTCTGTAAATGACCTGTAAGTTAGTTTTTCTGTGGGCGATGCACTCTGAGGAAAAGCTGTGCCGGAGTTGCCACCAAACGAAATAAGACCCCAACCTAATTTCATTATATGTTCCATGGTATTGAGGCTTCACGTAACACGGAATTCCAGCTACATAACCAAATGGAAAAATGCATCTTATTTTAGCTGTGTGTGTGTGTGTGTGTGTGTGTGTGTGTGTGTGTCGCGTAACCTACATTTAGTCTGTGCAATATATTAGATTGGTTTCCAGTCATATTCATATCTGCTGCCTGGAAAGTTTGTCATATAGTGCCTGACGTTTGCATGCACAGCTTCAGCTGTTTCATTCTGAATGGTTGGGTTTGATAGTAAATATGTTATTTCCTATGCAGTTTCTAAGATACACATGCATTTATGCTTATACAATAAATCATTCGATGGGATCAAGTCGACCAGTGGAAACAATAATAACACACTTAATGTCTGGTGCTCATGATGATTTACTATTCACAGTCAACATGGAGCACGTATTGTACAAGCCCCGCATACTTGATCTCTAAACCTTCACTACAGTCCCTATGCTGGACGTTAGCGGTTAACGCAGCTGAAAGATTGATCTCTCTTTTAAAGCAGGACAGCAGATAAAGTGCAGTGGATCTGTGGTGAATTTGTGCTGTAGCTGCAGCTTACGGTTTCCATAATTACATGGTTCAGGTCTCCGTAAGAGTTTACTGAGCCCCTGCCCCTAAACAGGAGAATGTAGCCCTTTACCACAAAACTGCTCGTGGTTAGAGGTTTGACTAGGAACTCCGTTTACCTGGCAAGCAGAAGAAATCAGATGAATCTCTTCGGTTGACACTCTCCCGGCTCTCACTATCTTCTTGTCATGACGATATTGGAAACATCGTAATTGTTTGACTTTTTTGTCTCCCTCTTCAGCAATTTCCCTCCAGACGAATAAAGTCCTATCTTATCTAACTTCTCTTTGTCTTCGATACTCTTCGTTAGAAATTAGTTTTGTACTGATAGGTGATGGAGATCAATGGGAGAAAAAAAGTAATTTAAAAGGGAATTATGTGTGTATATACTAAGGGATTTCATCAGTCATATTTTTCCAGTAACTTAAGATTCTGGCCCATATCTAATTTATTGTCTTCAAAGTGTGACTTGTCACAGTTTGAGGTTGAAGCAGTCTGCATTATTGACTCCGCACCGTAGCCAGGCCACTATCTACAAAACTGTCAAAGAAAGACGTACTATCTTCTGTCTAACACATAATGGAGTTGTCAGGATTGACTGCCGATACCGGGCTCTTCAGTATAAATCACTGTCGGATAACTAGGACTGATAAGAAGACATGCTGCCATAACCAAAACCCTGAAGGAAACATCTTTCAACTAGATACCGTGGTGATGAAATACATAATACTTTATCCATACACGGGAGAGAAAGGGCGGGGGAAAGGTTTCATAGGTAAAAGACAACAATCCCAATCAAATTAACTCACATTGTAGGATCGACTGCTGCCTACTTTAAGGTGTGTTGAGGTTCAGGAGATTCAGATCATCTTTAAATCATCAATGAGATGAGCAGAACACAGTTTGAAATTGAACAGGAGAGAAAAAGAAACGGAGCGTTCAGGGGGTTTAGTGCATGTGAAAAGCTGCTGGAGAGGAGAGGAGGTTTACGTGGCAAGTGGAAACCATTTCAGTGTTGCGCACAGACCGAGGGAGTGTGTTTATGTGTGCAGACTTGCTGTCTTTATTTGAGCTGCGGGTCTCTGGGGGCCTGTAGGGTGTGTGTGTGTGTGTGTGTGTGTGTGTGTGTGTGTGTGTGTGTGTG
>NW_022280033.1:7647209-7650135 GCF_004355925.1 Anarrhichthys ocellatus | reverse complement strand
TGTGTGTGTGTGTGTGTGTGTGTGTGTGTGTGTGTGTGTGTGTGTGTATGTGGGGGTTTAGATACTGTATACGCATGCTCGTTGGGAGGAAAAGGGTTAATGTGTTCACAAGTTAGATGGTGGGGTGGGCCAAGAGCTCTGTGTGTTTGTTTGTATTTGCAGATGGATAAGATTTTAAACTGCCGTAGGAACTCATTAAGGCAAATGAGCACTTCCAAATCACTTTAACAAGCGTACACTGTTTCAGCAGCTTCTTCCTCAATGAACAGTTCCCAATCTTCTACAATGTACAATGATTCTCACAGTAGCCCGAAACATTATTTTTGAGGGTTAAACCAGATTTAAATATAATCTTACACCTTTTTTTATATATATTTAATACTATTTTTCATAGATATTGCTGTTTATTGTATGGCTATAGCTGTAACATCAGTGTAAAGATGTTGTTTTTTTCCCCCCTGAAGTTACAACTTAACTCTGCTGGGTTGAAGCTCCACCCCCCGCCAGCAGAGAGCAGATCTAATACAGGCCTCTCTGTTTCTGATAAGTGACCATTTGTCACAGTGGACTCCCACCCTGGAGGCGGCACTTAAGCTTTTTGCTCAAAACACCACGTTCAAGCCGGAAAATGTTCTGATATAAATAAGATCGGACTTGTTTGTTTATATAAGTATTTTTGTAATTTCGTAAAGGGCCAGTCAAAGATATAAGTTACATTGTTCTTTGATGTTTGCTTTGGCTTCACATACTAGTTGTGTTAAAAGGCATCAGATTTTCTACTGGCTAACATAATGATTTGGAGGATTGGAGAACTGCTTTATCAGCAGTTTGCGTCTGATTCTCGACTTTTTGGAAACAATTTATCTCTGCGGTATCCAGTGTAATGGTAACGACTGAAGTCACAGGTACCCTGTGGAGTTTATTACCTCTATTGGAGCTGTGGAGTGATGCTTTTAAGAGTGTGTCCCTGTTTTATACACACAAGCTAACTGTAACCTGCGTGTCTGTGCACAAAGACGCATATGCACGCTGGTTACAGTTGGTGAATGCAAGATGTAAACAATGTAGGTTTCATATTTTTCAAAACCTCGGTTATATTTGAAAATGCTCTTTTTGTCCAATGCAACTTTCGTAGTACTTTTCCTTTTGACTTCTATGACATGAACACTTTTAGACCTAAACTACTCAGCAGAGGAAATGAAAATAATTAAGATATTCAACAGTTTTTAGAAGCATTGTGAAAGCTGTCTTACTGTAAGATGATTTTGTCGAAAGTTTCTGTACTATTTGTTTGTGGTCTGCCTCTTCTCCCTCAGGGCCACATACTGATTCAATGACATGAGTACATCTGTACTACATTGAACAGCAGTCCTGTGTCCTTTTCTAATCCAACTGCACATCTGCTGCTGAGGAGGCAAACAAAAGCATTGCACTTTGCCAAATTGTACTGCTCTGAACCCAGATCTGTTCTCATAAAGTTAACCCAGAGTTCAAAATATGGCACTAAGACATGAAGGCCAGTGCCAACTATGCTATCAACCAAAATGCTTGATCCTGAAAAATCTCTCACAAAGAATTATTCCTTGGTTTAAATGGGTAGACTAGACTTCCCTGGTTTCCTCCTCTTGGTGATAAATTATTGCAAAGTTCCTCACTGTCATCATCTTTGGATGGAGCTGATGATGGGTGAGTTGGGGTGGGGGTGGGGGTGGGGGTTGGATGGAGTTAGGACGTCTGGGAGTGCAAGGATGGGAGCAGGAAGCACATGTATAAATCTGAGCGAGGAGAGATATAAACACAGAGTAGCTAATGGGGCTATCTGATGGAAGCCAAGAAGAAAATACTTTTCCAGAGCTCATGAATACATAGTTATGTATCAGGAATACATAAGATCTACATTGTGCAGACGCATAGTGTATGATACACATATTAACACAAACACAGGCTCACACACACACACACACACACACTATAAAAGTTCCCAACCTTTTTCTTATCAGACGTACCCCCACAGCCCTATCAGATGAACTCAAGTGCCCCTTCAGCAACAGCACCCATCATGTTCCAAATGTTCCAATTTTACAGTATTTGTATCATACAGTAGAAATATCAATGTAAATGTTGTTTTGGCTCAGCTTGTGTTCGTACAAATATCACTTGGAGTTGCAGACACTGGACTTTTCAACCATGTATCCATTACTTTGAACTATTCCTACCGTTGCTCATAGTTTTCATGTACTTTCTTTTTTTACCGACTGTCTTTTAGGTGTATACTGTATTTATTTTTTTTAATGAAATCGTAATTTCTACTTTTTCAAATTAGTTGAGCTACTCATCTTTCCACAAACATCCTGGCACCTTTAGTGGTAATCATGGTTTGGAATCACTGCTCTATATCACTGAATACTATGAAATCACCCTTTTTCAGGGAGTGAATAATTGAAGGATCGTAACTTTACTGGTCTAATGCATTTCATTGTCGCCTTGATTTGTACACAATTTATGTAGCTCATTTTATACAATTTATTTTCTAGCTCTCGTTACACAGTTCATTTGAAATGAGACCTTTCCTGGTCAAGACTCTTATTTCTCATCTTTCTCACACATGTTCTTCTTGTTCTGGCTCTGTCTTCTAGCTGTTGCAAAACATTTCATTTCCTGAATGAGGCTGAAATATTTGCTTTTGTTTTTCAGGCATATTGACTTTGCAAAGAAGGTCTTTACTCACTCAGGTCTCAGATTTACAGTTCTCTCACAGCAGTAGTTAATTGTTTGTCGTAGAAACCTCCGTTCCCATCATTTTACATATATTATAGTTTTATGAGATCATGACCTGCCGAGTTTTAAGTCCATCTGTCTTGAAATTATATCGTTGACGAGTGTGTGTGTGTGTGTGTGTGTGTGTGTGTGTGTGTGTGTGTGTGTG